>NC_057755.1:8989163-9057707 GCF_004010195.1 Chiloscyllium plagiosum | reverse complement strand
CCCGACACTACCCCCATTCTTCCACAACACCGCTGCCCATCTGCCCCCAACACCACTGCCTGTGCCCCCGTCATACCAACACTGCCACCCGCCCACCCACACTGGCAAGCCCCGTGCAACAACTGTCATTCTCCATCCCGTCTCTGGGGCAGCTGGAGTGGACACTAACAACAAGACTGCTGCTGTTGTTACTGTCTTTGGTTAGGTTGAGTGTCCAAATAGCACTTGCATGCACACACACGTGCAGAAACACACACACACAACTTTTTACTGCAACGTTTTGACAGGTTCCACTTTTGCCCTGTACAGGACAATGGTTTAGAGATTATATGGGGAAGGGGAGCGGGGGGGTTAGGGTACACGCTTGTGTAGAATTCCAGGGAAAGTGTAGGATGAGAGAGAGGGAGGTCAATCAATTAGAGACTGCTCTTATGCTACCATCAATCCAGGACTGTTCTCGGCAGCAATTTTAATCACTGTAAACAAAAGACATGATCAGTGTTGGACACACGTCTTTGATGTAACGTTTCTGTTGGGACTTCTAGATCTCCTTCAGATAATCCGACTTTCGGATAATTGGTATTCAGATAATACAGGTTCCCCTGTACATACTAAGCCATGACAGGCAGTCAGGATCACCAAAATGTTGTTTTTTTCTCTGCATAGTCTCTTGGCTTATAACTGATGTTTCATTTCTGTGTACTCATTCCAGAAAGAATAATAATATTGTATCAATATTCCTCTCCTGTATCTGTTCAGAGCAAAGATAATTACGTTTGTAATTCTTTTGCAAGAAAATTGTGGGTTGTTAAAATCTATCACGGTCTACATACTTGCTATGGCAAAAGCAAACATACTGGTGAAAATCATTAATGTCATAGTTTGCAACATTCTTATGTATCATTTTCCATTTTGTTTTCCATCTTATGCCCATATTTGCAAATTTAATTTCTACTTGCCTTGGTCTTGTGATCGATTTATCAGTTTGGATCGCAGTCGATTTTGATCACTTTGACATCATCCGCTATTGAAACCTGTTATGATACGCTTATTGTTAACAAGTACTGATTCGGACTTCTTGTTTTATTTAATCAATTCACTTATTTAAGAGTCTTATCAAAGTATCATAAAACGCAAGAATATGTATTGCAGGCACAGGTTTCAAAACTGAATGTAATTTTCCAATTGCCTGAAATGCATAGCATATCTGGCAAAATTCATCGATATCCTTGTGCACTCCAAGCCAGTAAAAGTGTTATTGTATTTCAGCTGCCTGAATGTCCCCCGAAGTTTGCCTCATGTAACACCTCCTTTCTATAACTCACTAGCAATACGACTTGAAGAACTTCTGCCCATTTCTTAAATTATCTTTTCTTGCAATAGTTCTTCAGGAGTACACACCTCCTCGTCTTGCAACACCAGAGTTTGAGAGGATCCTATATCTCTTCATGTTCTAACCTCCTTATCTGCTGCTCCTGGCCGATGTGAGCAAACTCTACCTTCGCAGGTTTATGTTTCAAGAAGATCTGGCACTTCCTCATTAACAATCTCCGAGCAGCTTGTACAGTCTGGTGCAGCTTTCTAACCTCCACTCTGCTTTCCGTTACATCTCCAGAAGAAAGTTCACTGGCTTACCTTACTTTCTTACATCTGGATTCCCATTGCTTTTACTAATCCAGCAGCATTGCGATTTCATGTGGCATATTTTATTGAAGTGAAAGCACGCGAGATTTTAAACTTCTCATTCTCCCACAAGTGTTTCCTTTGTATGCAGTGGTAAGTCGTGCATATGATCTTCACCGAGATCTACCATTCTCTTTCCAAGTGAGGATTTCTCTTTTCCCCATTTTCTATCCTTCACTGATTGAAATTGATGTTGGAAGCCAAGTATTGATCTATGGGCCAATTCATAATCATCAGCCACTTCAACAACTAATATTGCAGTTGTATCTCTGCTCTTCCACGGGACGTTATGCAATAATAATGGAACTGTTGTACCCATTAGAGTCTGTTATAGGTGCTCACAATGCTGGAAAAACTGTTTGATGATCCCTATTCAACGTTGAGAAATAGCCACAGAGCTTGTGTCTTGCACTGTTGTTTATTCGAGGACACAGGCGATGAGTTAATCTCTTAACGGTCCAGACTGCAGTGTTTTTGGGAGGCAGCTCATCACCAACTTCTCTATGGCAACTAAGAATGGAAAAGAAATTCTGGCCAGCAGGACGTCCCCCTTCCACGACTAAATAAATCAGGATAATATGCCACAGGTTTGGAACCTCCTCTTTTCATTCATCTAAAACCAAAGTTCCATGTTTATGCCCAAAGATTTGCATGTGTATGAGAGGCAGCGACAATGTCAGACGATTCAGAGTTAATTCATAATGCTAAAGCTTTCTTCAATCACCTTTACAATTCAGTTAGGATAGAAACTGGGAGTGCAATGGAGGTAAATATCCTCCGTAAAGAATAGACAACCCCAAATTCTCCTCGTAATTTAGAAAGGAAAGCACAAATACTGAAGCAAAAATTAAAAACTAAAGTGTTTGGTTTGTGACATGTTATTGAGTATGATGAAATGTGTGTGGGGAAACCATGAGTTTACTTGGACCTTGTAAGAATGCATCTAAAAAGAAACCTCAAAAGGGAAATGCACGGATGACATTAGATTTTTATCTACAACTGACGGACTGGAATAAAATACAGCTGTGAATGTCGAAGAAATCCATGAGGGAATTAGACTAAAATGAGGATAATGTATTTTCACAACACTTATGCGCTAACGAAATCATATGTCACAGAATAGGCTCTTTGTTACATCAGTACTAAACCAGGGAAAAAATACACAACTAACTAAACCTTTCCAATTTCATATACCTAGCCGTAGTCTTGCATGTTATTGCACTACACCTGCACATCCAAGTAATTTCGAAAGGTTGTGAGGTTTCTCATCTCACCCCCCCAAAACGCCCCCCCCCCACCCCCCGTCTGAGGAGGAACATTGCCGACCCCACCCCGCCTATGGATGATATTTTTTTTGTTATATCATCACTAAACTACTGAGTTTCACTTTTGAATATCTATCCTTTTAACTTAAACTTCCACAAAGGAGAACGTGTCAACCTATCATGTCCAAGCACTTCATAATTGTCACCATTCAGGCCTTGAGCGGTGTGGTCACAAGGTGCTCAAATAAATTTTCCTGAGAATGATTAGTTTTCATTCCAAGGAGTTCAATGGAATCCAAGGTGGGTTGGTAATTGAGATGAATGGAAAGTAAATCCTGGTCCGATTATATAAATTGCAGTTGGAAATTGAGTTTGTCTGGACAAGTGGTTTTCAGGGTAGACAAGAAATTACCTGATGTCGGAGTTCATTAACTCCCGGAAAGGATGCAGCTGAATTTCATCAAAAAAGAATTTCAACATCTGCAACAGTAAGATGTAAACATATACCTATAGGTATATTGTCCCGGATGTTACCAGTATACCAGTACGCCAGCACATCCTCTCTCCTCTAGGTTCTCACCTCGATGGATCAATGATTGTGACACTCTGAACAAACGTTACAACTCTAGGAACCTTCAGGTCAAGGAAGATCCATCATTGTCCCTTTTCTAGCTAAATATTAAAAGCTGTGAAAGAAAAACTCATTCAGACTACTCTGCGTGACCTTTTTTTGAAAATATTCCTTGTGAAAGGGAATGAATAGCAAACTAGTGCAATAGGGAATCCGTGGACAATAAGGTGATCAGGGAAGAGGAAGGTGACTTAGACCGGAATGTCTTGTGAATGCATTTTGTTTGCGTGGTCAATGATGAAGTTTAATTTGTTTAGAAAGTTAAATTGGATAAACAGCACTACAGTATTGTTACAGACAGATATTTAGACAATAGAACTGCCGATGAGGTGAGTCCTGTGCACAATTTTACAATGTTACCGAAGTGCAAGTGAAGTATATTTGGGATGTCATTGTGAAATATTCTAAGTCTTTAATGATGTGGAGATGCCAGTTTTGGACTGGGATGGGTAAAGACAAAACTCATACGACACCACGTTATAGTCCTAAAGATGTACTTAAAATCACAAGCTTTTGGAGCACTCGTCATTGGTCAGGTGAAGTGGAGGGAGATGTACCGCCGCAGAATATATAGATATAGAATGGTGTCTTCTGACTTTTCATTTATTCCTAAATGATATTTGTCTCGCCGACGCGTTTTGTGAAGATGGATGGATTTGTTGAATAAAGCAAGGGATTTATCTTTTTTTGTGTTGGGGGGATAGAACAGAGATTCCATGAGTGCACCCCATAAGGTGGGGTACATAGCCGCTTGCAGTTAACAGAAATGATGATGGGGTAGACAAGAAAAAGTCTATGGATAACTCATTCTGTTCCAATTGTTTCATCATCTGTGCTTCCTTGGCTGCTCCTTCCTCTCCATAATGAGGAAGAATGGCTCAAGCCTTGGTGGGATTTGGAAACACGTCCACCAGAGTATTACTTGGGTGTTTCGATTAATAATCCAACAATATTAACTGTGGGTCATCTCCCCCCTGTTGGACCTTGAGATGATATTGCTGATCGTGTGCAGTCCCTGCATGGTTCATGCATTACCGTGAAGAATGCAAAGGGAAACTAACACACTACGCTCTTTTGGTGTCACCAGTTTAATCAAAGGATGGACATCTTCTATTTTTTAGTGAGGCGATGTCCTTGTTCCTGCAGCTTCTCCCAAGAAGAATCGTTCACATTGTAAGATCAAGTAATGATTTTAAATTCGTTGTTCATATGATTCTTGGGATTGTATATTGAGATCCGTCCAGTCACACAATAACAGTATACCAACAATCTTCCTTATCTTTTCAACTTCCTTCTGCAACTAGAACAACACTGACAAACATAACTTTGGAATGTGAGGTTTTTAAGAGAGGTTTTGACATTTTTAACATTTGGGTTTTCATTAAATCAGATCTTTTCGCACTGTGCATTCACTTATTTAAAACTAAAGGTTCAGCATGGCTTGTTTCCAGAAACGGGGACTATGATCACTGTTTATTTATTGAATTTGGGGGATGCGCGCTTTCTGAACATGCAGAAGCAGTCATCGAGCAATCTGAGGAAACTATGACTTCAATTGCTGTTTTACTTTGTTCCGCTCTCAGCCTCTTCAAAGCAGCCTCATCCAGAGATAAAAATACATGGGGTCCATGGTGACTTGGTCGCTTCGATTCAGAACTGGCTTGC
This sequence comes from Chiloscyllium plagiosum, assembly GCF_004010195.1. Lineage (NCBI taxonomy): Eukaryota > Metazoa > Chordata > Chondrichthyes > Orectolobiformes > Hemiscylliidae > Chiloscyllium > Chiloscyllium plagiosum. The sequence continues at coordinate 9,052,463 of NC_057755.1, read as the reverse complement.
CCTGAGAAGGCCCTGGGAAGTGGTGGAAGCACATTATTAGTCTTGCTGGCAGTCCGTCAGAATTCGTGTTCCAAAGTGAACTGAACTTGAACTTCTGTTGTTTGTGATAGAACGTCGCACATAAAATAGTACGGCAAAGGATCGAGGCATCCAACCCACGATGTTGTGCTGAACACGTCACCAAATTATACGTATCTCTTCTGTCTGCCCTTGATCCATATCCCTCCATTTCTTGCACTTTCTTGTATTTATCTTAAAGTGTCTTAGAAAATCATAAAGCTTCACTACCCCTGTTCTGAGGGGGTCTGGCCTAGTCTGTAGTGTTGGGAGTAATGAAGACACGACATTACTTTCCTCTTCGCGATATTGCACAGTATTATATTCCTGTGAGTGACTTTTCATCTCCAAGTATAACTGTCGCTGCACTTTAACAAAGTGATTATGCAACTCCTGTCTACATTGCCACGGAAACAGGCCTCATGCTCATGTGCTGGAATTCATATACAACCGTATGCATTTATGCAGAAACACACAGTAAGTACAGACATGAGCTGGAGGAAATGTTGACATTTCCTGGGCCATGTCTTCTCAAATCAGCCAATCGAAATTTAAAGTAAGAAATATAATATTTTCTGTCTGTTTGAGTTGCCCTGTCTCAGGAAGTTCTCATGAAATAAAGCGAATGTATTACATTTCATATTCCTCGATTCAAATCTGAGTACTTGAATAAAAGTGATGAAAATTGTGGAATTACGTACCAATTACTAAAGTTCTATTTGCGTGCTATACCAACATACTAGTTAGTGCGACTCATTTCCAGGACATCCAAATCCCTCTGCACTGAAGCACTCAGATGTTTCTCTCCATTTCGATAATAAGTTGCCTTTTTCTTCCTCAAATTAAAATGGGCAAACTCACATTTATCAGTAATTACATATCATCTGCTACGGTTTGGCCCATTAGCCACAACGACTTTGCAAATTTCTTGTTTCTTCAGTATATCTTACGTCCATAACCTATTAGCGTGTAATCTGCAAATCTGACTGTGGTACTTCCTCGTTCTTGTGGTGTGGATGAGGTCTCATGCTCCTAGATACTTGGCTCAGTTGAAAGAGACCATGGTAGTGGGTTTGTGTTTAAACAGCTGCGTGAGGAGGGAGAGTGCACTTCGGTAGAAAATATTACTTCAAACATAGGGAAAGTGTTGTTTGAGTCAAGAAGTGGAGTGCTGGAAAATCACAGCTGGAGAGGCAGCATCCGAGGAGCAGGAGATTCGGTGTTTCGACTTAATCTATTTATCAGGATTCACCACATTCCTGATGAAGAGCTTACACACGAAACGTCGACTCTCCTGCTCCTCAAGCATAAGCCCTTCATCAGGAATGTGGTGAATCTAGATTAAGTCGAAACACCGACTCTCCTGCTCCTCGGATGCTGCCTGGCAGGTTGTGGTTTTCCAGCACTACACTTTTTGACTCTGATCTCCATCATCTGCAGTCCTCACTTCCTCCAAACTGTCGGTAGAACCAGACTCTCTCGGTTCCTGTGATCCCGAGGAGTAATGCCTTTTCAAAAGAGTGGATGGGATAGGGGCTCCTCACCAATGCACCATCCTACTGCCCTGCTCCCCTTCCATCGCCACCCGAACAACATTCCTTCCTTTTTCTCCTTTTTCTCCTTTTCTCTGTGGGTTTTTCGAGCACAGGTGTGGGTATCTGAAACAGCTCCTCACAGCCGTTCCCACAGCCGAAAGGCTCTGGATTTGGTTTCACATCTAGTGCTCCCATGACCGACTTCGGGTCGCTATTTTCTGAAAGGGAAGCTGCACCGATCTGGGGATCCGATGCTCTTCGGGCCACACTGGATACCCTCCTGGGAGGCTCCCCCCAAATTGAACGCTGCAGTCACAGAGCTGTACAGCACAGGAACACACATTTCAGTCCAACTCGTACATGCCGATGAGATATCCAAAACGAATCCATTCCCATTCACCATCACTTGACGCATATCTCTCTAAATCCGTCCTCTTCATATACCCGTCCAGATGCCTTTTAAATTTTATAATTGTACCAGCCTCCACCACTTCTTCTGGCTCCTTATTGTGCAAACCCACCACTCTCTGCATGGAAATGTTGCCCTTCGGCCCTTTTTCTATCTTTTTCCTCTCACCCTCAACTCATGCCCTCTATTTCTGGACTTGCCCAGCACTCGGAAATTACTTTGTCTATTTATCCTATCCATGCCCCTCATGATTTTATAAACCTCCATAAGGTCACCTCTCAGCCTCCGACGCTCCAGAGAAAACAGTACCAGCCGGTTCAGCCTCTCTCTGTAGCTCAAACACTCCAACACTGGCAACATCTTTGTAAATCTTTTCTGAATCCTTTAGAGTTTCACATAATCCTTCCCAGAGGAGGGATGTAAACTGCCATCAATATTCCAAAGGTGGCGTGACGATCGTCCTCATCAATCTCTCTTCCAGGCCCTCATTCAGCGGTGGACTCTCATACCAGCCCTCGCCCCCAACCCATTGATACTGTGAACTGCAGCTCCTTCCTGCGGCAGCTGAGAGAGTGTCATGACGGGAGTAGTGACACTGCCAACCGCGACTTCGCGGGCGTTGTCAGCAACCTTGCAGGACAGAAGAGTTCTGCCAGTTGTCACAACTCCTTGCAAGCTTCATGAAGGAGACAGGTTATTCTTATGACAGCAACGTTATTGTAAACATAAAACCTTCAGCGAAGATTTGTTGCTGTGTCTGCATTGTGACTCGCACTGGCACAACTGAAATAGGCTACCTTCTGCAGAATTCCTTTGTAGTTTTAAATACATGCCTTCAGGTTCATTTGCCCTTGGGAAGCCTACCACAATGTACAAACGAAACTCACTCTTACTACAACATAAATGCAAATACAAGAGCTCATTAAACTCAATTCTCGGCATCATCAAAGGATACTTGGTTTAAGATTATAATCCTCCTCGTCTCTAATTTCTGAAACATGTACTAACTGACGTCCTTTTGCAATTTTATTTCTTTCTGTGCTGCTGTACTCCTGTTTATAAGCAACAAGTTTTCATTGAAAGCACTAAACCATTAAAATCCACCTCTTTAATTCAGGGGTTTTGATGATGCCTAATAAAAATGTATGTTCACAATAGACTTCTCAGTGTGCTCATTCCTGAAGAAGGGCTTATGCCCGAAACGTCGATCCTCCTGCTCCTCGGATGCTGCCTGGCCTGCTGTGTTTTTCTAGCACCACATTTTTCAACTTTCGTGCTCAGTCCCAACCCAAGAAACAATTTGCAAATTAAATTTCAACCATGTCTCCCCTTCTTGATGCAAGACTCCAGAATGCAAATTGCATGATACTTCATCGATGTTTCCAAACAATATTGTCACAGGCAAAATTTAATTCAAAATGTCATCATTGCTGAATTTCAATCTTCTTGCAGGCAGTTCAGCCTACAGTTCTTACTGTTGTTATCGAATGTAATAATGAATTCAGAGAGAGCTTTCAGTAGATCCATCAACACTTCCATGAATTTCCTCAGGGTCGCTGCGCAAATGCACGCATTTGAACAGGAGCTCAAACACCACAACATTGCTTCAGTTTCCATTGCAATGTATCCTTGATTTCTACGGTCATCAGAGGAGTAAGCTGTATTTGTAAGCATGGTAGTTACAAAACTCACAAAAGCTGTCAGCCACAGGAGTAGAAAACAACCTGAAATGGCGAACAGTGAAATAATAGGTTTCTTTCTCTTCTCCATTTCCGGATCATGCTGAGGATCAGTCAGCTGACTCTGAAGTCCTCTGCGGGATCTGCTGCTCACTAGTATCGGTTTGATTGTCGGCCAAACTGTTGTGATTCTGTAAAACCAGTGATATATTATTCCTGGGTCTGAAGAAAGGAAAGATACACTGTGCAGGCTGTTCCAGTGCATCTTGTTAACTATTTATTCAGATCCAAGTTCAACATTCATGGGAATGTCCTTGAAGCAGATGCAGACACAGCTCATGGTTATTTCTGTTACTGAAGTTCTCACAGTGCGATGTCTTGTTTTATACTGTGTGCAACAAAGAACGATAAAGCGTTCAAATGTGAAGGCAACTGTGAACCAAACAGACAAATTGAGAACAAATTCAGCTTGCAGATATGGATAATTTTGAATGATATACTCGAATCTGGAATTTTCTGTCTGGAAGGAGTTGCTCAGTCATTACGAGCTGTGTGATGGTATGGTATTATTAGGCTGTTGTTTTTATCCTGATGTACAAATCATGAACAGAGAAACAGAGGAATTAGTCGTGGGAGAAGTCAATTCAACCTTTTAAGTCTGCTCCACCACTTAGCATTATCATGGCTGATATTGTCCTTGTCTCCACATCAGTCACTCTCCTATAGCCCTTTATCCTGCTTTTCATCAGAAACATTTTTTTTCTCGACTGCTTTGATTGATTCAGCCTCCACTGCACTCTGGGGCAGTGGTTTCCACAGATTCACAACTCACTGAGAACAGTACTTTCTCGTCATCTCAGTTTTGAACCCTACGTATTCTCACGCTACATCAATAACGTCTATTTTTGGGATTGTCCCACAAGTGGGATCATCTGTTTGTTGTGCACCCTATCAATCTCCGACAGCATTTTGTGTACTTCAATCAGTTCCCCTTCATTCTTCTGAACTCTAGCGAGTGCAAACCCAAGCTATTCCACTACTCCTCACCTGACAGCCGTTTCATCCCTGGGATCAATGCGGTGAATTTTCTCACAGCTGCCTCCACTGCAACCAAGGTCTTCCTCAAGTTAGGAGACAAAAACTAGACACTATATTTCAACGGTGTGGACACACAAACGCAATATATAATTGCAACGATACTTCTTTATCTTTATAATCCAGTACATTCGGCAAAAAAAAATCCAGGATTTCATTTGCTTTTTTCGAAATATTTTATGTGTTGCACCTGCTGACCCAATTTTGATTTCATGCACAAAGACACCAAGACCACTTTTCACCGATGCACTTTGACTCTGCTAGACAATTAAATAATACGTTGCACTTTTATATTCCTTGCCAACACGGACAACCTTGCACTTACCTGCATTAACTTCCATCTGAAAGATTGTGGCCCATTCCCCGAGCCCATCAACATTCAGCTGTAACTTGTTTTGTTTGCTCATTGCAACATGCATTTCCACCTATTTCAGTATCATCCTCAAATTTTATTATGTTACACTCTGTCCCTCCTTGCAGATCATTTATGCAGCTGGTAAATGTTTGAGGTCCAAGAATTGAACTCTGCAGTATTCAGAGAGCTACCCATTTATCCCGACCTTCTGTTTTCTGTCCATCAGTCAGTCCTCTACTCAAACCAATACTCTACGTTTGAACTACGTGGACAATAAAAAATGAGAGTTTGTCCACCTCAATCTAAGAACATTGAATACGGGAATACATTGGCTGGGAGGATGGTTGATGTGGGAAACCTTACGACCTTTGAAAAAGAGTTAATCCCGAAATGTCTTTGCATTCAAAGTTATTGTCCTCTGCTGGAAAAGTGAGGCTTGTGTAGATTTTGTGTAGCATTAATAATACAGTGCTGATAAAGTACCTCTACTGTACTGTATGATTCGATGAACCTATTTTACAGCAGAAGCAATCTGCCGGGGAACACCGTTCATATATTTGATGTTTGGATGGCTTTGAATGTTCATAGCATTTCGTCTATCACAATGTTCTGTTATCTGATTTTGCTTTGAAATCATTGAATTTTCAAATTCCCAGCTTTTTACAGAATTTGACCACTTCTTTAAAATGATGCAATCCTCAATTAATTGAGAAAACGGTGCAGACCAAAAATGGATCAATTAAGATGGAACAAAGAGAAAAATTAGCAATGCAAATGAATAAAACCAAATGAAAAAAAAGAAACAAGCATCGGGTTTTACGCAGACATATTATCAAAGGTGGCAAAGTAGTTTGAGATGGTAGGCTTACAAACTAACTATTTTTAGACTTTATCAAACTAGACAAGTAAAACTTAAGGCACCATGACCATGCAGTGTTGCTCTCTCATTGTGGAGAGAAGACTGGTGGCCCTGAGGGTCACCACACTTTAGGCAATGGGAGAGCTTGAGGAGGCGAATCATACATGGTAACTTCAGTCAGCGCAGGACTTGAACCCACACTGTTAGCATCACTCTGCATCGATAACGAGGCATCCAGATAGCTGACTCCCTCTCAGAAAATGATGCGACAGAACAGATATCAGGAATTCATGATGGAATGTGACTCACTCACTTGGTAAAGAGCGTAACAATGTTCTGCCTTGCTTCAGGAACTTAATTTTCACATTGCCTTTGGATGAATTGCTGTACACGACAGAACTGGAAACTGAATCACAGACATATGGATACATTTGTGATAGTTATCAAGAAAGGACACACGGATTTGAGAATGATCTGTCACATATGAGCAATCTAATTGAAGAATTATAAACTGCAACTGAGGCTGCTAAAAGGAACGCGGGGGAAAAGGCATTAATGCGAGTAATTCTGCCATCCAATAACTTGCATTCGAAAAATAAGTTTATAGAAATTAAACAGTAATCATCATACCGATTAGCGATGAACACTAACTTGTCTGTAATTTGAGATGTGCACAGCTATTTAGGTCTAACATATGTCCATATCAATATGAATGAATTCTACGCATTTCAGCTATGACAGAGGCAAAAATAAGCCTTTATGATCATTAGTCTTGAACACTCTCAGCACATTTTATTGAGTTAGGAATACAGAAACATTGTAAAAAGGAACAACAACCTGCTATTCGGCTGGTTGAGGCTGCTCCGACACTCAGTACGCTCCTGGATGATCATCCAACTCAGTATATTCTCCCACAGCTTTATCATATTTTCTTTACCCCGTATTCCTCAGAACTACACCTACATCTTCATGGAAAGTATTTAATGCATTATCCTCAACATGTTCCTATGGCAAAATAAAAGTCAACTGGTTCAGCACTCTCTGGGTTAAGGCATTTAGCCTTAGCAAAGTCCTAAAAAAAGTTTACCCTATACCCTTAAACTCTGGCGTTTGGTTCTGGAGAAGCTTATTGCCTGGCTGGTCTCAAGGTCTGTCATCCTCTGAAAATCTTGCCATTTTTTGAAAAGTAAACGTGTTTAACTTAAACACTTCATGGAATAAGTAGGAAATTGGGATGCATGATTATTCCTGGCTTTTGAGTAACATCTGAACTTGTGGAATTCGTTTCTGAGATCATGATCTTCTATCCAAAGCATGATACGGCAATTTATCCCAATTGAAAACGAAAAATAATTTTCACTCACCAGGGACACCGATAATTGCAGAAACTGAATAATAAATCTTGTTTATCACCAGACTAGGTAGTCAGTCCATTTATTTTCCTGAAAAGAATTGTGTGTTTCGTTGGAGCTGAGAACCTCAGTCCAGCACCTGGGCACAACAATGGAAGGAAACATGAAATGAAACAAAGAACTGCAGATACTAAATGAATGAAACTAACACTGAGATTGCTGGAGAACCTTGGCAGGTCTGGCAGCATTTGTAAAGGTAGAGCCAAGACATTGCCAGCTGTTCAACGGTTCGTCATTTTCGGATGTCTTTGCTCAGTCAACAAAAGGATGACTTGCTCAATAGGTATTAAAACATGCAACGTTCGCAATGTTAGCCCTTCCAACAATTTCAGTTGTACCTCCAACAACATTTATGACGTTGGTAAAGCGACGACCTTTCATCTCAAAATTGATTTGAACACGTTTTTCTCTCCATATTATTAGAATTATAATTTCGCACGTTGTGCAACATAAATTTGGGAATCACATCAGATGTTGCCAACAGTTTGGTAAAATATAATCGACATTAAAATATGCATTGATATACATGTATCGTTTCTGTGTCTCTCCCAAACTATTTAATTATATCCGACTTGAAAAGTTTCAAGTTGAGCTTGATCAGTTAATTACTCCAGAAAAGATTAATTTGATTTTGAATGTTGATCTTACATTTGATTAACATCGTGCCTCTGAAAAAAATGTCAAAGTAAATCTCCAATACATAAGATAGAATTTCTGCCTTTTCTATGCCAAACATTCATCTGTGCAAGTTTTTTCCATCTTCCTCGGCCTTTATTGGCTTATCATGTTTTAATTAGTTTTGTTGCAGTAGCACTTCAAGAACATTTCATATCAGATGGCCATAAGAAATAGGAGCATTGGTGGGCCGTGCTCTGCTATTCAATACGATCACCGCTGATTAGAAACTCCTCATGTCCACCTTCCTCTCCTTTCCCCACAACCCTTGATCCCCCATCTGATCAATAATCTATCTATTTCAGACGTATAAATACACAAGGGCACTGCCCCCACAGCTGTCTCTCGGAAAAGTAGTCATGAATCTACAAAAATGGATGCATGCCATGTCAAATGATGTTTCCCCCAAACAATGATAAATTTATTCGTGACAAATCAAACCTGACTGTGCCACAGTCGAAAAAAAGAGTCAAAAAATGCTTCATGATTTCTCCCGTTCACAAGAACTAAAAGGAAGCTAAGAAAATGACAGAGAACAATGACTAATTCCCATTCCTGTGGTGGGGTGTGCCAATCTCTTTCGGTCTGTGATGCTCTTCCAATTATAACACATTGGTGAAAGGTGCATCTGTTATTCAGCTGTGTCATCTCCTCATGGACGCATGAGTGAAATGGAGTGGCAAAAAGTCTCTTCAGTGAACGTTATTCTGACAACGTTGCATCACGTTTGTTTTTCAACGAGGGACATATTGCGCTATAAATAAGGTTTATTAACTGCCCTCAAAAGCGTTCCAATAAAGCCATCGATTTCCAACATTCTTCAGAGAATGGTGCAGCCAAACATTGTCCAGGTAAAGATAATTTACTATCCGATTCTAGCAGCCTTCGGCATTCCGGGTAAGTCAGTAATATTCTATTGTTTCACCAAATCATTGAATTGTCACAGCGCAGAAAGGGATGTCTAACACACTGCTATACTTTTGACATTTTCTAACACTGTGGTCAGTGAAGATCGCAGAGACACGCAGGAAATAGGGGCAGGAGGAGGTGATGCAATAGTTCAAATTGGATTGCATTCTTCAATGAATTGGTGACCTCCATTTTGTAGTTAGAGCAGGAAGTCAATAAATCAAATGGAAAAGTATCACTGATTGCGAAACGAATGAAGCATAATATAGGGAAGTCACGCTGAAAATAGGCAAGGCATTAGAGAGTCTGCACATAGAGCACTGCTTGACATTTCACGCCTCTTACTTGAGAAGATGTGTACTTGTATTAGAGCCACTCCTGTTTTTTTTTCTTCAGAAGAGAAACTGAACACTTTCAGGCAAAACTCTCCGGAATTTAGGAGATTGTGGAGAGAACTAACTGGGGTATATCGGAAGCTAAACAGAATCAGCAGAATAGATGTCGACTGGATATTTTCTCTCTGGCACATTCGAGAAGACAGTTTGCCTTTTTAAACTGAAGGGAAGCAGATTTAAAACAGAGATGAGAAGGGCTTACTTCCCTCAAAGAGCCGTGAATCTGTGTAATTCAAAACCACATTGTGTGGTAGATACAGGCATAATAAATAAATTTAAGAATGGGATCGAAAAGTTTGTAATGAGGAATGTGCTGCAGGGCTGTGTACAGTAGGCTACAAAGTGAAATCGAGCTGAAATCAGCCACGTTGATATCAAATTCTTGAACAGGATCGAAGGGCTGAATGGCCTCCCTGCGCTCCTCCTTCTTATTTTCTAAGATCTAATCTCCTCAGTAGCTTCACACCCTTCTGAATGGACATTAGGTCTCAGTGAACGCAATAGTCCAGCTGAGGCAGACGTAATGCCTGACACACGTTGAATGTAAGCTGCTTGCACTTGATCTCCGTGCCCGTACCAATTAACTGAGGTAACTTGCAAATCACTTGGTCAACATATCCCGCCAATGTCAGTGATGCATCCACCCAACTTCCTCTTCATCATTGTTAAAATGTGTATGGCTTTGGGGTAATTCAATCAATTTGTTTTGTACCACTCTTCGCTGCCTGTTTTAATTCGAGAACTGAATAGATAACTATGTAGTTCATGAGAGCCGGCTACATAGCGTGAGAGAGATGGAATGGATGCATTTGTTTTTGATGGTCTTTGGAAGAATGTCGTGGTTATGTCGTGCAATCAAATTAATACATCATTTATAGGAGATAAAGCAAGGGTTCTAGGGAGGTATATTCAAAATCCGTAGCGTTCAAGGATCTATTGATACTACAATTTGGAAAGGTAAAGTGAAACTTAACTTTGATAGTTGGCATTTTGCATATTTTATATTCCCTGATAGTGTTTCAATTTGCAATTGACAACATCTTATCAAAGACTAGCTCCATCATGTTGACAAAAGAGGTCTCTCTCAAATCAGGCGTTTTTTTTTTATTTCCATAGAAATTCACCTCTTCGTACTTATAACTGCCAAAACATTCGCCACCTACTCACGGAAGCATAGAACTGGACAGCATAGAACGAAAGCTTCTGCCTGAGTCATCCATGCTGACCAGATATTCTAAATCAATTTGGTCCTATTTGCCCACATTGGACCATATCCCCTCCCAACCTTCCTATTTACATGCACATCCTGATGCCAGTTAAAGTTAAAATTGGTCCAACCACAACCACTTCACATCGCAGCTCATGCCGTACATGTAACACCCTCTGTGTGAAGCAGTTGTCCCTTGAGTCCCTTTTTTTTCCCCTCTCACCCTAAGCCCATACCTTTTGGATACCTTCCCCATCACCGCCATGGGGAAATGACCTTGGGTATTTACACGATCTATAGCCCTCAGGATTTCATTGACTTCTATAAGATCACCCTCAACCTGTGATGCCCCAGGGAAAATAGTCCTATTCTATTCATCCTCTCTCTACAGTTTAAACTCTGAAACCTTAGCAGCATCCCTGTAAATTCCTTTTGAGCCTTTCCACAGCAGGCTTCAAAGAATATTCATTTGATCCGAACACATGAGATTGTATTTTCATAATCTCTGCTTTCTTGTTATTGAAGTAGGGCCCAGAGAATGAAATAGTCTTTGGGCTGCATTTGGAACAGAACGATTGTGCATTTTAAAGATACAGCACAAAGTTCTGTTTGCTCCTTGATTATCCTCTTATTACCAACATATTTAAATTTCAGAGTATGCAATCTCGGATATAAGAATCAAATGAATATTCTATAGAGCCGGCAGTAAGTTTTCTGCATGCGTCAGAGTCATTTGAAACCAAGAAATCTGCAATCTGTTGTGTCAGTGGTGATGCAGATTGTCGAAACTGCTAAAGCGACATGACCAGTAAATCATAATTAATGTGTTTCTCTTATTCATTTGGTCCTCAATTTGCCTGTTGGTCTTTTTCTCTTGGTACCAGACTACTGGCTCTAATTAGGATTGGTGTTAAAACTTCGCCATTAGATCGATTACTTTGCTGCTTAAAATTGCTCTGCTTCAGTTAATACATTGTTAACAAATTGTTTAGTCTTTTGTTTGAGCGATATACCTTGTGTCTAATATTGCCCTGCTGATTCAAAGAGTCGTTTTTAGGAACCATTGGGCTCAATTTTCCGAGGCACTAAGCATTTTAATGTTCCTGCGGTGATTTCATTTGGCTGTCAGTTCACATATCTGAAAGTAACCTAACCTATGAGAGGACAACTCCTACCATTCACTTTGAAATAGTTGAAAGCAATTCACTGGATGATGTTGGAAACAAGCCAACGTATCAGTCTCTCCATTCTGAGTATTCAATGATTTGTTATCCCATAATGCACTTTCCATTACTCTGACACAGTTAATGAAAAATAGCATTGCACTATTTTTTTGAGTAGCAAACTTTTCAGAATTTCACCACAAAGTTTGTAGAATTTCTTTTTCTGAATGATTCTGTTTTTTCTCTTTGATTAAATTGGCTTACAGCAAACTTGGCGACAATGATCATTCTCTCCAAGGGAAACTGCGGCCTTTCCACTTGTACCTCTGCTTACATGATGGCCATGGCAACAGCAGCTTTTCTGGTCATGATCTTCAACATAACTGTGTTTCGAATCTTCAGTTATCACTTTACACATTCGTTCTTTTTCTACACTGGAGTGTGTAAGTTACTTAATTACATGAGCTCAGTCACCCTGTACATGTCAGTGTGGTTCACGGTCATGTTCACATTTGATCGATATGTATTTATATGTTGTGAGAGACTGAAAACAAAATATTGCAGAGTGAGGATAGCGGGTGCAGTTATAATGATCACCACTGCCCTGGTTTGTCTGGAGAACATACCCTATTTGTTTGCATATGAACCTGAACAAGTAATTGATCAGTTACAGTGGGGTTGCCGCACAAAATTGAACTTCTTCACTTCGCCGTTGGGTACAGCATTCTCCTGGTTACAAAGTATATTAGTTCTTTGGCTTCCATTTCCTTTGCTATTCACATTTAACTGCTTGACCATCAGGCGTATTGTCATCGCCAATAGATCTCGCAGAGCTGTCCGTGGAAGCATTCATAAGAGTCAAAGAGACCCAGAGATGGAAAGTCGAAGAAGGTCCATTATTTTACTCTTCACTATATCAGGGAGTTTTATTCTCCTTTGGCTGACAGCAGCTGTGAGCTTTTTATCTACGAGGATGACAAACACTGCACATTATCGGGGTGATTATGCAGCTCCTGCCTACATTGCCACTGAAACGGGCTACATGCTCATGTATTTGAGTTCATGCACAAACGTGTGTATTTATACAGCCACACAAAGGAAATTTAGGGAAGAACTGAAGGAAATGTTAGCATTCCCTTGTTCATTTTTTCTGATATTGCTCAAGCGAAAGGAAAAGTGATAAAAAGAAAATCTTATCTCTGCATCCTTTTCATTCTTCTGCCTGCGAAAGTTCTGATGAGGAGAAACAAATCCCTTGCATTTTATGTTCTGTAATTGTAAACTGTATACCTCAAGACAGAATGGAAACCGTTGAGTTATACACTATTTTTCATGAATGATGTTATGTAAATGATTAATGTCAATGAAATAAAATAAGCGGAAATTGTATCAGTGTGTGGTCACCATTCAAACCACCTTGACATTGAAGGTGAAGTATTCCACTCTAATAAACCCAGACCCTCCGCTCTCACATCAATTCATTGCTCTTTCCAGCTGAGGTTACCAAGAATGCCTTACCATTTCAAACCCGTCACTTGTCTGCAGCAAAGTGAATCTCAAAGTAATCTCAACTAACGAGAGAATAACTGGTGGCTCTCTACGACTTCAGCGTGAACGGGATCAAAGTCCAATCCTTGGGAAAATGCAACTATCATTTGCTCTATCTAAAGCTCCATTACTTTTTTACTTCTATCATTTGTCTCTCAGCCTCTTAGCTTCCAGTGCAAAAGTCCCAGTCTTCACAACTATTCTTTCCAATTCAAGCCTTCCACACTCAGCAACATCCTAATACGTCTCCCCTGAACCCTCTCCAGCTGAATAATGTCCTCCTTCAACTTGGCAACTCGCACTAGACACAGTATTCCAGAAGAGCCCTTACCAATATCTTAAAGAACCTAAACATGACTTCACAACTGCTGTACTCAAAGGACTGAACAATGAAAGCAAGCCTGCCAAACACATTTTCAGTCGCCCTTTCTGTATGTGGCACAAACTTCAAAGCATTATGCACCTGCACCCCTTGGACCCTCGATTTTACAATACTACGCAAAACTGTACCCTTAATTGCATAAGCCCGACTGTTGTTTGTTGAACCAAAATGCAAGGCATTCCATTCATTCAAACATAACTCCATCTGCTATGTTTCAGGTCACTGTCTCATTGACCAAGATCCCTTTGTAAACTTAGAAAACTAACTATACTCTCTCCAACGCCACCAGGTTACGAACCACCAAACGTTTAAATTACGCCTTCTATATTCCCATGCAAAAGAGGAGACAGAACTGATGCCTGTGAGCACTGCTGGCCAAAAGCCCCATTCGGAATTAATTGTCTACCATTACTACCTGTCTCCTGCCATTAATCAATTATGTATCCAATTGACAAGCTTACCCAGAATCGCGTGCTAATTCATCTACCATGTGGAAATAGTCCAAGGATTTACTAAAGTCCACGTAAACAATGCAAACTGCTCTTCAACAATTGGTTTGGTAGCTTGTTGAAAAAAAAGTGCTCAATCAAGTTTCTCAGATACAATTGTCCTCGCACAAAACCGTGCTGGCATTCCCTAATCATTTTTGTTCTTTCCTAAATGTCCATAGATCCTATCTTATATAATAACCTCCAATAATTTACCCACAAAAGAAGACAGAATCACAAGTACATAGAGCATAGAACAGTACATCACAGTAAAGACACTTCCACCATCGATGTTGTGCTGACCTTCTATGTTACTCTAAGATCAGACTAACTTACATACCCTTCATCGTAGTATATTCGATGTGCCTATGCAAGAGTCGCATAAATGTCCCTAATGGCGGCACGGTGGCACAGTGGTTAGCACTGCTGCCTCACAGCGTCAGAGACCCGGGTTCAATTCCCGCCTCAGGTCATTGACTGTGTGGAGTTTGCACATTCTCCCCGTGTCTGCGTGGGTTTCCTCCGGGTGCTCTGGTTTCCTCCCACAGTCCAAAGATGTGCAGGTCAGGTGAATTGGCCATGCTAAATTGGCCGTTGTGTTAGGTAAAAGGGGTAAATGTAGGGGTATGGGTGGGTTGCGCTTCGGCGGGGCGGTGTGGACTTGTTGGGCCGAAGGGCCTGTTTCCACACTGTAATGTAATCTAATCTAATGTATCTGACTCTACTACCACTGTCAGCAGTGCATTCCACGCATCCACCAACCTCTGTGGAAAGAACCGACCTGAGATCTCCCTTCAAACTTCCTCTAATTCCCTTAAAAGTATGGACCCTCGTGACAGACATTTCTGCCATGGGGAAAAGTCTCTGGCTATCCACTTTATCTATGCCTTTCAACATCTTATACACGTCTGTCAATTCATCTCTCATTCTTCTAAACTCCAATGACAAAAGCTGTAGCTCTCTAAGCCTTCTTTCGTATGACATGACCTCCAGTCTAGGGAGCATTCTGGGAAATCTCCTGTGGACCCTCTCTGAAGCTTCCACATCTTTCCAATAGTGGGACCAATAGAACTGGACATCATATTCCCAATGTGATCTAACACAGCTCTTAAGAGCTGCACATAATCTCACGGTTCTTAAACTCAGTCACCTTGGTAATGAAAGGCAAAACGTCAAGCGCCTTCTTAACAATCCCATCTACCTGGGTGGACACTTTGAGGGATCTATGGACATGGTCACCAAGATCCATGTGTTCCTTAACACTGCCAAGACCCCTGTCTTTTACCTAGTAAAAAATTACACAACACCAGGTTATAGTCCAACAGTTTTATTTGGACGCAGCAGCTTTTGGAGAGATGCTCATTCATCAGGTGGTTGTAGAGTATATGCTTGTAAGACACAGTATTTATGGCAAAAGTTTACAATGTGACGCAACTGAAATTACATATTGAAAACGAACTGGACTTTTTTTATGTTTTGGAATGACTATGTTTGTTTCAGTTCTTCCATACATAAATCTAAGAAACGTTTTTTTCAAAACATTACATTTTCAAGTGAACATCAGCAAGAGGTGCCATGTCAGCTAAGATAATGCATTGAAGGTGTGATGTGCCCTGTGTGAGGCTGTCTGTGCCCCAATGTTCAGACTGATTCTATTCCTTTTTTAAAAAGTGATTTACAGAATCTAGCTTGGATTCGTGCAGTTTTTGAGTTAAATACAATTTTATTCTGCACATAACAATTCACCACACTGATGTAGTTTAGGCTGAGGTTAGAAACAGGAAAGGAGAGGTCATTCCGTTGGGAATTTTCTATAGACCTACGAATTGTTCTCGTGCTGCAGAGGAAAGGATATCAAAGATGATTCTTGATAGAAGCGAGAGGAACAGGGTAGTTGTTATGGGGGACTTTAACTTCCCAAATGTTGACTGGGAATGCTATAGCTCAAGAAGTTTAGATGTGTAAATTTTTGCTCAATGTGTGCATGAGTGTTTTCTGACACAGTATGTAGACAGGCCAACAAGGGGCGACGCCATATTGGATTTGGTCCTGTGGAATGAACCCGGCCAGGTTTTAGATTTGGAGGTAGGTGCACACTTTGGTGATAGTGACTATATATAGTGGCAATGGGCAGGGATAGGTATATACCGCAGGGAAAGAGATATAACTGAGGGAAATGCAATGCACTTAGGCAAGATTTAGGACGCATAGGATAGGGAGGGAAACTACAAGGGATGGACACACTTGAAATTTGGAGCTTATTCAAGGAACGGCTACTGTGGGTCTTTTATAAGTGTGGGCAACACGGTGGCTCAGTGGTTCGCACTGCTGCCTCACAGCGCCAAAGACCCGGGTTCAATTCCCGCCTGAGGCAACTGACTGTGTGGAGTTTGCACATTCTTGCCGCGTCTGCGTGGGTTTGCTCCGGTTTCCTGCCACAGTCCAAAAATGTCTAGTTAAATGAATTGGCCATGCTAAATTGCCCGAGGTGTTAGGTGAAGGGGTAAATGTAGGGTAATGGGTCTGGGTGGGTTGCTCTTCGGAGGGTCATCTCATCTATATATCTATCAGGGAGGGAGGTATTTGTCGAGAGATTAAGCCATGGTTACCAAAGAAGTTGAAGCTCTTGTCAAGCTTATGTGAGGATGAAGCATGTAGGCTCACTTCGTGACTTGAGAGTTATACATTCGCCAGAAAAGATCGTAAGAGAGGGCGACGAAGAACCACGACGCGACAAAGGAAGTTGTTGGAGCATAGGATTATGGAAAACCTATATAGGTATATCAGGAATAAAAGAATGACCGGAGTAAGATGAGGGCCAATCAATGATAGAAGTTTAAAGTTGTCTGTGGAATCTGAGGACATAGGGGAAGCACTTAATGAATACTTTTCGTCAGTATTCACACTGGAAAATGCCAATGTCAGTGAGAATGTGGAGATACAGGCTAAAAATTAAATGCGATTGAAGTTAAATAAAAGAGGAGATTTTAGCAAATTTGAAAGATCTAAAAATAGATGAGACCCCTGGTCCGGATATGATTTCTCCTAGTATTCTCTGGGAAGCCAGGGAGGATACTGGAAAGCTTATGGCGTTCATCCTTATGTCATAATTGTCATAACTAGAGGACAGCAAATATTGTTCCGTTGTTGAAGAAGGGAAGTCCAGGCAACCCTGGTCAGTATAGGCCACTAAGCGTTAATTTGGTTGTGGTTAAGGTGATGGAAAAGGTTATAATATATAGGATTTATATTCATCTGGAAAGGAATAACTTGATTAGGGAAAGGAATAACTTGATTCGGGATAGGTAACACGGTTTTATGAAGGGTAGGTCATGCCCTCAGTAACCTTATTGAGTTCTTCGAGAAAGTGACAAAGCAGGTAGATGCAGGTAAAGCGGTTGATGTGGTGTACATGGACATCAGTTTGGCGTTTGATAAGGTCCCACACAGTAGGCTGTTGCACAAGTGTGGAGTTTCTGGATTGAAGGTGATTTAGTGGTTTGGATCAGAAACTAACTGGCTGAAAGAGGATAGAAGTTGATGGTTGATGGAAAATGTTCATGCCAGGGCTCAGTTACTAGTGGTATGCTGCAAGGATCTGTTTTCGGACCACTGCTGCTTGTAACTTTCGTACATTATCTGGATGTGTGCATAGAATGATGAGTCAGTAAATTTGCGGGTGACATTAATGTCAGCAGAATTGTGGATAATGCCGAATGATGTTATGGGTTGCAGGAGATGGCAGGGGAATATGTGTGTGGGCAGCATAATGGCTCAGTGGTTAACACTGCAGCCTCGCAGCGCCAGGACCCTGGTTCGACTCCTGCCTCAGACGACTTTCTGAGTTGAGTTTGCACATTCCCCCTGTATCTGTTTGGGTTTCCTCCGGGTTCTCTGTTTCCTCCAACAGTCCAAAGATGTGTGGGTCACGTGAATTAACTATGCTCAATTGCACAGAGTATGGGGTAAATTAGTCAGGTTCAGAGAGTAGTTGAGGCATTGAACGGCCTGCCTGCAACAGTAGTACACTCGCTGATGTTAGTGGCATTTAAATGGACATTACATACATATGTATAATAATGGAATGGTGTAGATTAGATGGGCATCAGATTAATTTCACAGGTCGGTGCAGCATCGAGGGCTGAAGGCGTGTACCGCGCTGTAATGTTCTATGCTCTAAAATTATATGTGCATGTGTGTGATGCTATGAGTGCCTTTGAGAGTGTGTGTATATGAGTGCAAAGGGGTATAAGTCTGAGACGTTGTGTGTGTGTGGGCGTGAGTGTGATTATGCATCTGTGAGCGTATGAGAGAGCTTGTGTATGAGAGAGTGTCTGGGTGAGTGCATGGGTCTGTGTATGTGTGTGTGAGATTAAGTGTGTAGTACAGTCGGGTCCCAGTTGAGGCCATCATTATGGGTCCCGAACTTGGTCACCAACCCCTGCTCAGCTACTTTACATTGTTGCCTGTTCCAAAGTCTGCCTTGGAGTACAAAGTCGATATCCCGGATTGCTGAAGTATTCACCAACTGTGAGGGAACACTCTTGTCTGTTGAATGTTGTGTGGTGCCTATTCATCCATTGTTGTGGCCTCTGCTCAGTCTCGCCAATATATCATACCTCAGGGTATCCTCGCCTGGAGTGTATATGATAGACAATGTTGGCCGAGTCACATGAGTACCTGTCGCATACATGGTGGGTGGTTTTCCCATGTGTAATGGTGGTGTCCGTATCGACACTCTGACATGTCTTGCAGTGTCTGCCGTGACAGTGTTGTATCATGTTGTCCTGAAAGCCGGGCAGTTTGCTGCGAGCAATGACCCGTTTGAGGTTTGGTGTTTGTGTAAAGGAGAGAATTGGAGGCCTGGGGAATGTCTAGGCAAGGTGCACAACCTCAATGATAATGTTTTGCAAACTGTAAAGAACATGGTGTAGTTTGTCCACACCTAGGAATTACTGGATAACGAAGGATAGCCTGTCGGTTGCTGCTCATGTCGTCTCCTGAGGAGGTCAACATGGTTTCTCGCGATGGCATGTCTGAACTGGCTGTTGATGAGTTAGGCAAAGTGCCCCGTTCTTATGAGGGCTTCCTTGAGTATTTCCAAGTGCCCGTCACGTTCCTCCTCATCAGAACAGATCCTGTGTAAGTGTGGTTTTGTCCGTAGGGGATAGCTGTTTCAATATGTTTTGGGTGGAAGCTGGAGAAATGTAGCATCATGTGGTTATCTGTGGGTTTGCGTTAGCGCGAGATGCGAAGGTGCCCATCCTAGACGGCGATGCATATGTGCAGGAATAAGGCAGATGCTAAAGACTAGTCCATGGTGAGTTTGATGGTGAGATGAAACTCATTGATATCACTGTGCAGTTGTTTCATTGACTCCTCACCATGTGTCTATAGGATGAAAATGTCGTCAATATACCTCGTGTATAGTACTGCTTGGAGGTCCTGCGCAAAGAAGGAGTCTTGTTCGAAACTTTACATGAACGTGTTAGCATATTGGGATGCAAATTTCATCTCCATTGCTGTTCCGTGTGTCTGCATGAAGAACTATTTGTCAAAGTTTAAAATGTTATAGTTGGCGATAAAGCAGATGAGTTGTAGTGCGGTGCTAGGAGATTGGCAGTTGGTGGCGTTGAGTATTGAGGCTATTGCTATGATGCCGTCATGGTGGGTTGCTGGTGTAGAGTGCTGTAACATCCATTGTGATGAGGAATGTTGTGTTTTGACTGGTCCATGGGTGCTGAGCTTCTGTTAGAAATGTGTAGTGTCGCAGCAGAAGCTGGGTGGACCCATTACGATGGGTTTCAAGATGCCTTCGACGTAGTCAGAGAGGTTCTCACACAGGGTCCCATTGTCTGAAACGATAGGACATACTGATGTGTTCGCTTTTGTATTTTCGGAAGGCAGGAGAGGTCCCTACGCGAGAAATTCAAGCGATGACGGCGCATAGGGAACTCCGAAGGACTCGATCCAAAGGTCTGATCAATGTGTTTAGTGCATGGGTGTGCTTTTTGGTTGGATCAGCCGGTAATTGCCTGATGTTCCTGGTTGTTCAGTTGTCAGTAACTTTCTTGCAGTATGGTGTTCTATTCTGAATGAAAAATTTATCCTCCTTCACCTATTCCTTTGCTGACAATGTTGTGATTGATTTTGAGAACTTGGATGGTGTTGCGTTGTGATTGATGGTGATGCTTTGACCTATCTTGTATATGCAGCTGATGAATCTGGCATTTATATATTTCCTGAGGGTTTGAGCGTGCATGTCACACCCAGGGCAGTGTCCCTCCTGTGGGGTCTCAGCACTCCCAGACCGTTTGAACTGGGAACATTCCTCGTCACAATGGACGTTTCAGCACTCTACACCAGCATCCCCCACAATGACGGCATCACCGCAACAGCCTCACTAATCAACACTAACAACAGCCAATCTCTGAACACCATCACACAACTCATCCACTTTATCCCCGACCACAACGTTTTCACCTTTGGTAACCAGTTCTTCATCCAGACATATGAAACAGCCAAGCGGACAGAATGTACACGCCGATATGCTAACATTTGAATGCACGTTTTCGAGCAAGACTTCTTCTCTGCGCGAACCGACAACCAACACTATACACCAGGCATATTGACGACATTTTCTTCCTCTAGGCACGTGGCGAGGGTCACTGAAACATCACCGCAACAGCCTCACTAATCAACACTAACAACAGCCAATCTCTGAACACCATCGCACAACTCATCCACGTTATCCCCGACCACAACGTTTTCACCTTTGATAACCAGTTCTTCATCCAAACGTATTAAACAGCCATGTGGACAGAATGTACACGCCGATATTCTAACATTTGAATGCACATGTTCGAGCAAGACTTCTTCTCTGCGCGGACCGATAACCAACACTATACACCAGGCATATTGACGACATTTTCTTCCTCTAGGCACATGGCGAGGAGTCACTGAAAAAACTACACAGTGATATCAACGAGTTTCAACCCAACATCAAATTCACCATGTACTACGTATTCATGTCTGTCTTATTCTTCGATACATGCACCGACATCAAGGATGGGCAACTCAGCACATGACTCTACCACAAACCCACGGATAACTTCATGGTGCTACACTTCTCCAGTTTCCACCCAAAACATACTAAAACAGCCATCCCCTACAGATAAGCGCTACGCATGCACAGGATGTGTTCAGATGAAGAGGAAAATGACGGGCACTTGCAAGTACTCAGGGATGCCCACATAAGAATACAGTCTGATGCTCAACTCATCGGCCGCCAAGTTAGACGTGCCCTGCGAGAAACTATAATGACCTCCTCAAGAGACACACATGAGCTGCAACTGACAGGGTACCCTTCGTTGTCTAGTACTTTTCAGGAGTGGAAAATGTGCGCATGTCCATCACAGTCTGTAACACATTATGAATGGAAATGTGCACCTTGCCAAGACCTTCCCCATGCATTCAGTTCTCGCCTTTAAACAATACCAAACCTCAAACAGATCAAAGTTTGCTGCAACCTTCCCGGCTTTCAGGACATATAATTTTGTCATGGCAGACACTGCAAGACGTGTAAGTGTGTCAACATAAATAATATCATTACACGAGGAGGCACCACCCACCATTAACGTGGCATGTTACTCATGTGACCAGGGCAATGTTGTCTCTCTCATACGCTACAGGCAATCATGCCCTGAGGCATGGTACATTGGCAAGAACAAACAGAGGCTATGGCAACAGATGAATGGACACCACACAACAATCACCAGCTATGAGTTTTCCCTCCCAGTCGGAGAACACTTCAGCAGTCCAGGATTTTCGACCTCGGACCCTTGGGTTACCATTCTCCAAGGCGGACTTCGCAACAGGCAACAACGCAATGTGGTCGGGCAGAAGCTAATAGCCAAGTTCAATACCCACGGGGATCGCCTCAACTGGGGAACTTGTGTTCATGTTACAGTGCATGTAAGCCCACTGCACTACACACACACACATATATACACACACACACACGCCCATACACTCACGCAAACCTTCTCTCACATATAAACCCTCTCTTATATGCTCACACATACTCATCTCCACCCATAACCGCACACGCACCCTCTCATAGACTGATACCTCTTTACACTCACACACAGATATATATACATACTCTGTCACAGGCAGTCATTCCCCTCCCCCCGCACACACACATACCCACATGCATGCACGCGCACACACACACGCTTGTGAGGTGAATTTTTACTTGAAGAATTACGTTTATTTTCCTGATAAACTGCGTGAATCCATGTTAGATTCTGTAAATCCATTTTTTTTAAGTAATAGAATCAGTCTGAACATTAGGCACAAACAGCCTAACATTGCGCACCTCACATGTTCAATCCATGATCCGAGTTGACATGGCACGTACTGTTAAAGTTCATTTGAGAATGTAAATTTCATAAAAAGCTTCTGGGATTTATGTATGAAAGAATTGAAACCAACATGGTCATTGAAAAGATGACTTAACAAACATTCTAGGTCATTTTCAACATATATTTTCAGTTGCATCACACATGGAACTTTCGCTACAAATTTGTGTCTTACAATCTTATACTCCACAGCCACCTAATGAAGGAGCAGCGCTCTGAAAGCTAGTTCTTCCAAGTAAATCTGTTGGAACATAACCTGATGTTGTTTGATTTTTAACTTTGTAGACCCCAGCCCAACACCAGCATCTCCAAACCATGTATTTCACCCTGTATTCTGCATTCAAATTCGACCTTTCCAAGTATATGACTTCATACTTTTCTGGTTTGAACTCCATCTACTACTTAGCGGCAGTCTTCTTCACAAAGTCAATGTCTCATTGCAAACTGCAACAGCCTTCCACATTGTGGAACTCCACTAACCTTCGTGTTATTGGAAAATTTACTAATTTACTTTTAAATTGCCTCATCCAGTCAATTATAAAAATCACAAAGAACAGAGTTCCAAGAACCGATCCCTGTCGAGCACTACTGGTTACTGTACTCCAGGATGAATGCACTCCAGACACCACAACCCTCTCGCTTCTATGTGCCAGCCAATTCTCTGTTCAGACACACAGGCGCAGCTGCATCCCATGCCTCCTTATTTTTTGAGTGAGCGTACTATGAGGAACCTTATCATTTCCCTTGATAAAATCCAAGTACACCACATCCACTGCTCTACTTCA
Source organism: Chiloscyllium plagiosum (assembly GCF_004010195.1). Lineage (NCBI taxonomy): Eukaryota > Metazoa > Chordata > Chondrichthyes > Orectolobiformes > Hemiscylliidae > Chiloscyllium > Chiloscyllium plagiosum. The sequence continues at coordinate 9,029,087 of NC_057755.1, read as the reverse complement.
TCAACGTGTCTTGTCACATCCTCAAAGAATTCAGTAATATTTGTGAGACGTGATCTTGCCGTACAAAGCCATGCTAACTATCTCGAATCAAACTATGGTTTTCCAAGTTATCGAAAATCATGTATCTCAGAATGCTCTCCTGTATTGTGCGCACCACTGACGTAAGACTGACTTGTCTGTAATACCCAGGAGTATCCCTATTCACTTTCATTAATTACTCATCCCCCAATCATCTGACACTACTCTAGAGGACAGTAAGGACGTAAAGGTTATCGCCAATGGTACAGCAATCGCTTCCGTTGATTTCTGAAGTAACTTTGGTTTATTTGTCATGTCCCAAGAGGTTTACCTATGCTTACGTTTTCAAAACGTTCAGCATAACCTCCTTCCTAACATCAACCTGTTCTGGCATATCATTCTGTTTCGTGCTGTACTCCGAAACATCAAGTTCGCTCTCATTAGTGAATTCTGAAGCAAAGTATTCATGAAGGACCTATCCATATGTCTCTAATTCTCCAATTCTCTCCACTATCCTTGATCAGCGCTAACCTTACTCTGGCCATCTTCTTGTTCCTCACATAAGTGTACACTTCGTTGGGATTTTCCTTAATCCTACCCTCTAAAGCTTTTACATGCCGTCTTCGCGCTCTCCAAGTCCATTCTTCATTTCCTCCCTGGATGCCGTCTGACCCTCTAAAGACCTGGCTGATCCTTGTTTCCTCTGTCTTAAATGAGTTTTCTTCTTCCCCTTGACTCAATGTTTCACTTCCCTTGTCACCAAAGGTTCTTCAAACCTATCGACCCTTCCTTGCCTCAGTGGGACAAACATGTCCAGTGCTATCAGCAAGTGCTTCCCTCAACTACCTCCACATTTCAGTGGAGAGAAAACTCCCAATAATGTGACTGTCCTTCACTGTTTCTGACCTCCACCCATACTGACTCTGTAGACAATCGCTCCTCGACAGCTGGGAGACAATCCATTTTGAACAGAGCAGTGAGGAGAGAGGCGGCGACAAGCGAGGGTTGCCGTATAGGTAAACTTTTCCCACTCAATAAAAGGGACTTACCTCTGGAGTCGGACCTCCATTTTGATTAGAGCGGCGAGGAGGGAGGATGGAGAGAAGCAAGGTCTGCTGGGAAGATTTTAAGTGAGTGAGATCTAAACCTGGCACCATACATCATGGGGTGTCCCTCACACCCACCTCCTCCAACCTTATTCAGAACCTGTTTTCATGTTTTGTGTTTTTTTTGTCTCTTCTCTGTTTAGTCCTGTGTGGGCTTCCACAGTTAGGGCAGTTGCATGTTCCTCCTACAGAATGAGACAGGTGAGAGACACAACAAATGTCTCTGCCGACCCATCTGCGGGAAGTACTCCTAACCCCAGCTCCTCGAAAACCGAGATAGGGAATTGGAGCTGGAGCTGGATGAACTGCAGATCATCCAGGAGGCTGAGGGGGGAAATTGAGAGAATGTACAGGGAGATGGTCACTCCTTATCCACAGGATAACGACAGCTGGGTTTTATTTGGGTGAGAAATGGGAACCGACGGACGGAGCAGGGATCCCCTGTGGCCGTTTCCCTCGGCAATAAATATACCGTTTTGGATACTGCTGGTAGGGACGGCCTACCAGGGGAAGGCTATAGCCACTGTGACTCAGAATGGACAGGGGGCGAATAGAAATGTGGTAGGAATCTCAATAGTTAGACGGATTGACAAGCGACTTTGTGGTCAGGAAATGGACACCCGGAAGATATGCTACCTCCCCGATGCCAGGGTCCAGGGTGTCACCAATCGGGTTTACATGATTCTGAAGGGGGAGGGGGAGCAGCCGGAAATCGTGATACATCGTGGCATTAACGATATGGCCAGGAAATGGGCTGAGGATGTGAAAGGTGACTAAAGAGAGCTAGGTTGGAAGCACGAATAGAATTGTGTTCTCAGGTTTGGTGCTGTGCAACAAAAAGGTGAGTTGAGGAACAAGGATTGCATGCGGCTTAACACGTGGCTGGTGCGGCGGGGGGGCGGGGGGGCTTCTGATACCTAGACTATTGGGATGCCTTCAGGTGAAGGTGTAATGTGTGCATGAAAGATTTGTTTCTCCTGAGCTGGCGGGGTACAACACTCCTTGGTGAGAGATCCTCGTATGGATCAGGAGAATTTTAACTAGTTTGTCGGAGGGTGGGAACCAGCGCTACACATCTGAGATGGGGGTAGTGTTATGGGGCAATGACAGGATTTAATGAATCTATCGACAGGGCGTTTCATGTGATGAAGCAAAGGGATCAGTTAAAGTGCGTCAGTTTTAACACAAGGAGTGTCAGAAATAAGAGTATGAACTTAGGGTATGGATCAGTACTTATGACTATGATGCTGTGGCCATAACGGAGACGTGCGTTTCACAGGGTCAGGAATGGTTGCCAAGTGTTCCAGGGTTTAGACCGTTTAAAAAGAACAGGAAGGGTGTAAAAAGAGGAGGGGTGTCGTATTGCTAATTAGAGAGTGCATCACAGATACAGAAACGAAGGTTGTCGAGGAAGGTTGTCTACTGAGTCAGAATGAGGGGAAGGTTGGAACAGCAAAGGAGCAGCCACCTCATTGGGGGTTTTCTACAGACCTCCCAAAAGCAGTAGGGAGATTGAAGAATTGATAGGCCGGTAGATTTTGGAAAAAAACAGATGTAGTACGGTTGTTGTTATGTAAGACTTCAACTTTCCCAATAATGAATGGAACTTCCTTCGTGCAGACGATTTGAATGGAGCCGTTTTTGTCAGGAGTTTTCAGGAAGGGTTCCATAATCAGTATGTAGACAGGCCGACTAGGGAAGCGGCCATTTTGGATTTGAAGCTCGGCAATGAGCCAGAACAGGTGTCAGATCTCACAGTGGGAGAATACTTTCGTGAGAGTGACCATAACTGCTTCACATTTACCATAGCCAAGGAGAAGGAAAGGAGCAATTACCATTGGAAGGTATTTAATTGGGTGAATGGAAATTATGACGCTATCAGACAGGAGTTGGCAAGTACAGTTTGGGAGCAATTGTTCCAGAGAAAGGGCACAACAGACATATTCGAACTCTTTAAGGAGCAGTTGTTGAGAGTGATGCATAAATTTGTTTCTCTGAGACAGACAATAAGGGGTAAGATTAAGGAGACTTGGATGATGAGAAGAGAGGAGCTTCTTGTGAAAAAGAAGAAGGCATCTTACGCAATTTGGAGAAAGCAAGGGTCGAGCACAGCTTTAGAGGATTACAGGCTTGCTAGAAAGGTGCTCAGAAATGGACTGTGGAGAGCCAGGAGGGGACGCTAAAGCGAGTTGGCAGGAAGAGTTAGGAAAATTCCAAAGGCATGTTACTCATATGTGAGGAATAAAAGAATGATCCGCGAGAATGTAGGGCCAGTTAGGGATAGCATAGGGAACTTGTGTGGGAGGTATCAGCAGATAGGGAAGCCCTAAATGAGTTTTTTTTTGTTTCGGTTTTCACTGGGGGAAAGGACTTTGCTTGACTGAGAACATTGAGGAGCTGGGAAACAGGCTTGAACAGATCAAGATTGATGACGTTGATGTGCTACAAATTTGGGCAAACAATAAGAGTGATAAGTCCCCAGGGCCAGACCAGATTTATTCTAGGTTGCTCTGGGAAGCAAGAAAAGAAGTTGTTAAGCCATTGGCGATGATTTTTGCTTCCTCACTACCCACGGGAGTCATAGCAGAAGATTGAGGGAGTTGAATATTGCTCGTCTTTTCAAGAAGGGTAATAAGGAAATTCCTAGCAATTACAGACCAGTGTGGTCATAAAGTGTTTTGAAAAAATTCTGAGGGGCAGGATTTATGATATTTTGGAAATGCATTGCGTGATTAAAGGCAGTCAGTATGGCTTTTTGAGAGGCAGCTCATGCCTCACAAATCTTATTAAATTCTTTTATGAGGTGTCAACGATGGTCGAGCAGTGGATGTGGTGTAAATGGATTTCTGCAAGTCATTTGATGGGGTTCCCCATGGTCGGCTCATTCATAAAACCAGGAAGTATGGGATACAGGGAGATGTAGCTGTTTAGTTTCAGAATTGGTTGGCTAAGAGAAGGCAGAAAGTGATTGTAAATGGAAAGTATTCTGCCTGGAGGACAGTGGTGAGTGGTGTCCCGCAGGGCTCTGTTCTTGGGCCTCTGGTCTTTGTACATTTTATAAATGGCTTGGATGAGGACGTTGAGGGGTGACTTAGTAAATTAGCCGACGACACAAAGGTTGGAGGTACTGTTGATAGTATCAACAGCTGTTGCAGGCTTCAGCGCGACATTGATAGGATGCCGAACCTGGCTCAGAAATGGCAGATGGAATTCAACCTGGCAAATGCGAAGTCATGCATTTTGGAAGGTACAACTTGAGTGCTGAATCTTTATAGAAAAGACAGGATTCTTGGCAGTGCAGAGGAACAGCGGGATCTTGATGTTCAAGTGAATAGGTCCTCAAATCTGCCACCCAAGTGGATGGGCTTATTAAGAAAGCACATGGTGTTTCGGCGTCCACAGAGTGCTCGAGTTTAAGAGCTGTGAGGTTTTGTTGCAGCTCCACAAGACTCTGGTGAGACCAAAATTGGAACATTGTACCCAGTTGTGCTCGCCCTATTATACGAATGATATGGAGGCTTTGGAGAGAGTGCAAAGAAGATTTACCAGGATGCTGACTGGACTGCAATTCATGTCTTACGAAGAGAAGTTGGCTAAGCTCGGACGTTTCTCTCTGGAGAGAAGGAGGAAGAGAGGTGAACTGATCAAAGTGTGCAAGGTAATGAAAGGCATGGACAGAATCAATAACCAGAGCTATTCCCCAATTTGAATTGACTGGCACGAGGGTCATATTTATAAAATGTTAGGAGGAAAGTAGAGACGAAATATCAGAGGTCGGTTCTTTCCACAGAGAGTTGTGAATGCATGGAATGCATTGCCAGTGGTGGTGGTGGAAGCAGAGTCATTATGGACATTTATGCAATTGCTCGACATGCACATGGACCTCTTCTACCTCTCCCGCTATTCCTCTTGAAACATCTCAACCCTGCAGCATCCAACAACTGTTCCTGCCCCTATGATATTCATGTCTCCAGAATGGCCACAGCATAATAGTTCCAAGTACTAACCCATGGTCTGAATTCGTCCCCTTTTTTCCTGATATTTCTTGTCATAAAATAGACACAATTCAACCCATCATACTGACGTCACCTTGGCCCTATCGATTCCCTTACCCTCTCCATAGACTGTCTGCAACTGTATCTGGCTTTTCCCCACATACACCATCGTCTAATCCGTAGCTCATGTTCCCGATCTTTTGACAATCTAGAATAAACTCTCTGGAAAAAACTCGAATAACCTTCCACTCAGGACATTGGTGTCCTCCTGGTCAGGTGTAAACTGTCCTTCTTGTGCAGGTCCCACCATCCCCAGAAGGTATCCCAACGTTCCACATATCTGAATACCTCCGTCCTATACCCGACCTGCAGACACGTGTTCATCTGCAATCGCTCTCTATTCCTAGACTCAATAGCACGGAGCACAGGTCGTAAACCTGAGTTTGCGAATCTGCTTGTCTTGCCTTCTATCTTCCAATATAACTCAAGATATTTTCGTTTCGTGCCCTCAAACGTTTCCCTACCTATGTCATTGGTATCGATGCATACCACGAATTCTGGCTACTCTTCCCCCCCCCCCCCCCCCCCCCCCCCCCCCAAGAAATCTATAGACTTGATCCGATATATTCCTCAACCTGGCACCTGGGAGGTAACATACCATCTGGGAGTTTCGCTCGCAGCCATAGAATCCCACGTCTGTTCTTCTCAAGCTTGACTCCTTATCACTATTAGAGTGGTGCCAGAAAAACACGAAGTTCAGATAGCAACCGAGGAGACAGAAAATCAAGGCTGCCTGACCCGCTGTGCTTTTCCAGCTCCACTCTAAGCCTGACTCTAATCTCCAGCATCTGCAGTACTCACTTTCGCCTCCTTATCATTATTGGTCACCTGTTCTCCCTGTCTCCCTTGTGAGCCACAAAGCTACGTTCAGTTCCAGAAGCTTTGGCTTTCCACTGATAGGATCCCCATTTACACACCCCACCACCACCACCACCACCCCAACCTTCCAAGCAATATTGAAAACCATATACTTAATTTTGAGGGAAACTACAACAGATTATTTCATTCCCAGGTTTCTCCTTCCGAACTTACTTTAAGAAGGGAACGACATTAGCCAACCTCCAGTCATCAGGCACCTTACCTCACCCGGAGAGATGATGTAAGTATTTTCTAAAGAGGTCCAGCAATTTCCTCCCTTACTACACAAAACGTTTGGAAATAGATCCCGATCTATCTTTAAGTTATCTCATACCTTCTGAACTTCCCTGTTCTGCAATGTGAACGGTTCTTAGAAAATCAATACTTAGTTCTCTGCATTCTCTGGACTCCATTTCTTTCTCCACAATAATAGCAGGTGTGAAATCTTCTTTGACTATATATCCCATCTCCTGGGGTTTAACACAAAGGTGACCACCTTGATCTTTAAAGGGCCATTCACTATCTCAAGTTAACCGCTTCTTTTTAATGTATTTGTAGAATCTCTTTGAATTATCCTTAAGTTTGTCTGATAATGCTATGTCACATATCTTCTTTGCTATCTTGATTTCTGTCTTAAGATTGTCTCTAACTCTTTATATTGATGAAGAATATGAATTGAACTAAGTTTTCACTCTCTAAAATCAGATACTGTTTTATTCTTAACAAGAACCTCAATACCTTCATTCATCCATTGTTCCTTATTCTGACCGGTCTTCCCCCTTATTTTAACAAGAACATGATGTCTCTGAACTGTCGTCATCACATTCTTAAAAGCCTCCCCCTTGAGAGATGTCCTTTGACATTGAAAAGTCTATTCCAAACAACTTTTGAACGTTCTTCCCTCATGCCATTAAAACTTGCCTAAGTCCAATTAAAAACTTCAGCTTGTATTTAAGGCGGACCCTTTCCCGTAACTATTTTGAAACTAAAACAATCATGATCGCTCCACCCAAAGTGATCACTTGGTTTAATGCAGACAACTCATCCAAAAACAATATGGGCCAATCTCTCCCCAACCATGAACATAATGGTCATTTGTCAGTGATAGTTCATACATATTATAATTGATCATCATGTTTGTGCCGCAAATCCCACTGCATCTGAGGCACTGTTTTCATATGAAGGGGAATATATAATCAAGAGCAATGCATAGGTCAGCCAATATGGAATAACACATTCCTGCGCAATATACTAAAAGTCGAGGAACATTTATTTTTCTCTCTCCATTAATTAACCTTACGCAAACGTGACAAGAGAATGCTGGTATAAAAAAGCACGAGTAAATATGAATTCTAGTTTGGTTCAGCATTCTTTAATCATCTTGCCTCGTGTTTCATCTCTTTGCATTGAATGCACAGAGCGATTTCAGAATATCCAGAATCTCTTCTCTGAATTTTCTCTGAGTCACAGCATAGATGCACGTGTTTGAACATGAACTCAAATACCTCAACATGGCTCCTGTTTCAACAATGATGTACGTTGGATTTCCAAAGTCTCCTCGGTAATAATTGGGATTTGTGATTCTGGTCATTACAAGATTTATGACAGTTGTCAGCCACAAGAGAATGAAACTCCCGGAGATAGCAAAGAGGAAAACAATGGATTTCATTCGATTCTTCATCTCGGGATCACATTGATTGTCAGTTCTGTGAGTCCGAAGCACTCTGCGGGCTTTGCTAGTCACTAGCACATGTCTGACTGTCAATGCATTAAACAAAGCAATTAAAATGAAAGGAAGCCAAACTAAACAGATGCTGAAAAACCAGATGTACACTCCTCCTGCAACTGAAGAAAAGAATGCCACACTTGACTGGCAGTTCCATTTCACATTGTTCACAATGTATTCATGTTCATATGCAAAGAAAATGGGGAATTCCTTGATCCACATGAGGACACAAATCATGCTTATAATTGTGACTGGAATTCGCACAGTACAATACTTTGTCTTAAACTTTGGACAGCAGATGATGACAAAGCGATCAAAAGTGAACGCAACAGTGAACCATACTGACAAATTCAGCATAACACAACCCAGGTAAAAAATAAACTTACAAATATGGGTATGAGACAGAAGGGAGAATGGAAAGTGATACGTAAGAATGTTGTAAACCAGTACATTAATGATTATGACCAGTAGGTCTGCTGTTGCCATGGCAAGCATGTAGACAGAGATACATTTCGAGAGGCCACAGTTTCCTCGTACAAGAATAACAATCGTCATCTTGTTTGCTGCAAGCAAAACACAAGAGAGTTCATCATTACTTCAACAAGTGGAAAGTGCTTCCTTTCTAAATTGTCTATATCAATTTATTAGATGTTCATTAAATTCCTCTCACTCTTGTTCTGTTTGATGCTGAAACTCCACTCAAACCAATCTCTGTTATCTGGTAAATCTCCTCACTACTATTGCCAGTGCAAGCAGAACCATCACACCAACCGCCCCGCCCTCAACCCTAATAGTGTGGATTCCAGAACTGCTCACAATTAAAAACACTTTCCAAAAGTAATGCCCATTGTTCAAAGTTGTGACATGAAAATTCTGATGGAGAACGTCCTTTAATCATAATAACATTTTATGTGTCTCAATGCCCCATTCAAGGCCATTTGATTGACAAAAATTACAACTTTTAAAAAAGAGCACAACTCATCATATTGGTGGAATGCTATGACCAGAATCTTATACCTTTATCATCATTGGCAAACCATAAAACAAACAAAAGTTACATTTGCCGGTCGATTATTTTTCTATGGAAACACATCAGTTTTGATATCTTAAACTCGAATGCTAATGGAATATGAACGACATTATTATACATGAAGAGTTTAAGAAAAATCAGTCAAACCAAACAAATTCTCCTGTTTATTAAATTGAAAATATCTTGCCCCCTCTACTGTAAGACAAAACTCAGTTCCATGAAGTTGGGTTTAAAATGTGCACTGCAACAATAACAATAAAAAATCATTTGCAAGTGATGCTTGAATGTTTGGGTGAATATCTGAAAACTTCAGATTTTTTTGTCTATAAATCGAAAAATCATGTTCACAAACATTCAACCAATGAACCTTCTTCCATATTTGTTTTCACTCTATATATTTTCTCATGATTAGTCAATTTGTAAAAATACAACTTTACTCGATAGAGTACAACTCTTCATATTGATAGTGAATTGGCCCTCTGTCTCTCTCATCATTGGCAAAGACATAACGCGGACAAATATAACATTTGTATGCAAATAATTATTTTTCTGCATAAGCAAATCAGTCTTAACATCTGAAACCTGAATGTACGTGGAGTGACATTGACATTACAACATAGGAACAGTTTTGAAGGAAAATCAATCAACCTCAGCCAATGCCTTCCCATTGACTCGCCAATTTCTTCAGCTTATTACATTGAAGATGTCTTGCTGTCTCCATTGTACGACATAATGCAATTCTATGAAATTAAATTAAAAAGCAAACAGTATCGAAAAAAACATTTGATGCTTGAGTGTTCAAGGGAAATTAGGTGACGATGTAACCACTTTGAATGGTTTTTAACTATAAATCGAGAAGCTACATACGCTTTGTGCCATGGATGTACACTGAACAACAGCGGTGATAACGGAGAAGGATATTGTCATGGACTATTAGGCCCCCTCAAATCATTTCAGGAAATTCGCCTGGCCCCTAACTTTGGTAGCTGTTTTAAGCAGGTGTAAAGCAGATATTCTAGGAGGGATGCAGTTGGTCAAATGACGTCGTTTAAGTAAAACAATTTATTTACAAGATTACCGAATGAAACTCAAAAGAGAACAGAGTACAGAATAACGTAACCTTTCCAAACCCAACATATAATCCCAAATTAGCGATGCTGATCCAAATACTAGCTACAATCCCCACAAACACCCCTTGGAACAAAAGGCAAAATCAAACGCATGGTCTTACAGGAGAGATGTCAGAGAAAGAGGAGGATCAGCCTGGCCCTGCTTCTTTGCGCCCAGCAGCTCTTACAGCTGCCTGCCTCCTTTAAGTGAATAGTTGTACTAAGCTAAACCAGAGATAAGCTGATCTGGGAGAATTGGTTCCCTTTTTAACTGCGCAGATGTTTTGCTTTAAAACAAAAAAAAACATTGAAGCCTTCTTCCTGAGGCAGTATCTATTAGCTATAATCAAACTGGCCCTAAAACCTATTCAAACGCAGACATTTCAGACTCCGTGCCTTTTACAACATGTCTGGAAGAAAAGACATGGACAGCATAGACTTATTCAAGGAGCAGCAGCATCACAGAAGGAAGCAGTGGAAATTGCATATATAATTTGCAGAAAAAGTTTGAAATGTTCTCCATATAACGTCGGATAACATCTTTACATTTCTGGCACTGAAACAAACACTAAGGGCAAAATCTTCATAGTCAGATTAAGTTGAGGATTCAATTTCACGTTATGTGATTTTTGTTGCGATTGTGTTTGTACGGACCAGGGCAATCAGAGAGTTTTCAAGCCATCACGAGGAAATGTGCATTGAAACATTCTAATGAGATCCTTATTGAGAAAGGTATCCAAGCAACCATGAGATCATCTTTCTAAGAAAATAAGAACTAGAAGCAGAAGAAGGACGTTCAGCTCCAAGAACCTTCTGTGCCATACAACATGATCATAACTGATCTCCTCTTAGCCTCAACACCATTTTACTCTCCATAACCTTCCACACATGACAACTTACAAATCTGCAATTTTCTCCTTAAAGTTTATGTAATGTTCGAGCTTCTACGACACGCTGAAGCAGACAATTCCACAGATTCACGGCCCTTTGAGAAAATGAATTTTTCCTCGCTTCTGTTTAAAATCTCCTGCCCCTCCACACACCCTGCGAAATCTTGATCCAGACTTCCCCATATGATGAACCATCCTCTCCGTGCCTCCTTTGTCAGCCCCTTTTAGCGTTTTCCAAATCTTGAAAATATGTCACCATCTGTACATTTCTCAGTTCAGTGAAATGAGGACAATGTGGGTGGACAGGTCAATATGAGAAACGTCAGCCAATGCAGTGTTGAGATCAGTGACACATTATAGTTTTTCAAGAATAGGTTGGGAATCAACTGATACAAAATGACAATAAAAAGTTCAAACAGGTCTCACCCGGAATACCAATGGTTGCGAGAATTGGATAATAAATCTCCTTTATCAGCAGAATTATTGGTCGTTCCATTTTTCTGAGGAGAGATTTTCTTTTCGACGTGAGAGACTCAGACAAGTGCTCACCTGTGCCAGAAGAGGCGTCTTATAATTAACTGCTCGCCCAGCCTCAAAGGAATTGACGAATTCTGTTTTGAATGAACAGTGGGCGCAGGCTTTTCACAGTTAAACTCACGTGAATGGTTTTGCTTTGATCAATCGCAGGAACATACATCTTTTAAATTGTTTTTGAAACAAATAATCAAGTAAATGCAAGGGCAATCGTGGTGATTAGAAATAACACCGTGTATGCTAGCTGCAAGAGCAGGGAACTTCCCACCTTGAACCTTTTTCCGAATGCAATATGATCACAACTCATCCGACATCTCTCACATCCACTTTCCTGCCTCTTCCCAGTATCCTATGATTCTCCAACTGGTCAAACATCAGTGACTCTCAACCTTAAATATACACAAGGAGTCTGTCCCCAGTGCTTCATGTCAAAAGCAGCTCCAACCACATCTCAACCCTCTAAGAGTAGAAATCTCTCCTCATTTCACTTTTTAATCGGTGCCCCTTCATTCTGATATGATGATTTGTGATCGAAACCTCTCTGATAGAGAAGGGAGGGAGGAGGCAAAATACCCTCTCATGATTAACCCTGTCAGTCCCATTAAGAATCCTGTGTCCTTGAATGAGATCACCTCAAATTCTTATCAACTCCAGTGAGTAGGTTCCCAACCTATTTAACGTTTACCTTATCACAAGTGCACATAGCGTCATAGAGTCATAGAAATGTACAGCACAGAAACAGACTCTTCGGTCCAAATCGTCCATGCCGACCAAATATCCCAACCCAATCTTGTCCCACCTGACATCACCCTGCCCATATCCCTCTAAACCCTACCTTTTTATAAAACCATCCAAATGCTTTTAAAATTTGAAATTGTACTAAGCCACCACCACTTCTTCTGGCAGCTCATTCCATACAGGTACCAAACTCTACATGAAAACGTTGCCCTTCAGTCTCTTTTATATTTTTCCACTCTCACCCTAAATCTATAACCTCTAGTTCTGGATTCCCCAGCCCAGGGAAAGTACTTTGTCTATTTATCCTATCCATGCCCCTCATGATTTTGTAAACCTCTATAAAGTCACCCCTCAGCCTCCGAAGCTCCAGGGACAACAGTCCCAGCCTGTTCAGCCTCTCCCTTTATCCCAAATCCTCCAACCCTGGCAACATCCTTGCAAATCTTTTCTGAACCCTTCCAAATTTCACAACCTCTTTCCGATAGGAAGGAGAGCAGAGTTGTACGCAATATTCCAACTGTGGCCGAACCAATGTCCTGTACAGACGCAACATGACCTCCCAACGCCTGTACTCAATACTCTGACCAATGAAGGAAACCATACCAAACGCCTTCTTCACTATCCTATCTACCTACATCTACATATTGATTGAATGTTACAAGGGTCTCTGCCTCTACCACGCTCTCAGGCAGTGATTTCCACCTTCCCGACATCCTCCAGGTTTATAAAAAGCATATTTCTGCTCACATCTCCTTAAAACATTCATCATCTTAGTTTTAATCAATGCCTCCGATATTGATCCCTCCATGACAAGGAATAGGTCGCGTATGCTTTCTCTCTCTATGCCTCTCACGTTTTGATACTTCTCGTGCATGTCCCCTCTCAATCTTCTCTGTCCTAACCAAAACAGCTCATCGTGTCTAATCTCTCATCGTAATTTATATTCTCCAGCCCAACAATATCTTTCGCGCCAACTCAAGTTCTATCCTGTGCTTCTTAAAATGTAGATTCCAGAGCTGCCCAATTTATTCGAGCTCTGGCTTTCCAGACGTTTCATCCAGTTCTCGCGTATCCTCCCTGCTCTCAAACTCATCTGATAAAAACACCAGCTACCATATAATGTTCCAACAGCAGCATCTACGTGTCCTATGACCTTTAGAGTCACGTGTCCATGCAATAAATATGCAACAAATTTCCACTGATACCCAGTGCTTTCCAGGGTCCCACCATTCATCGTGCGTTCCCTTTTATCACAGATAATAACCAGAAATGTTAACTTCATTTTTTTGCATGGATGATCATCCATCTCCAATAGATTCAGTTTTCTTTCTGAGTTTCAAACATGCCAGTCAAGAAAGTTATTTTGTGCATTTTTTTTGCATTGGATGAGGACACCGTCAGCTGGGCTGTATTTATTGCCCATCCTTGATCACTCAAAGGGCAGTTAAGGGACTGACACTTCTCTCTGTACCCAGACCAGGTACAGACAGCAGTTTCCTTCCCTTAACGGCAGTGGTTAACCAGATGAGTCTTCTTTTTTTCCTGACAATCGATTTATCACCAGACTCCTTCATTAAAGTTAGTTATTGAATTCAAATTCCACTCTCAGCCATGGTGGGATGCGGACTGGCGTCCACAGACCATTACTCTGGTCTCTGAGTTAACAGTCTAGCGATAAGGGCATTATGTCATTGCTTTTCTGTGCATGCTTGCGATTCCTCTTGGTGTATTACACTAGCGTGTTTTGGCTATACCAAGATAAGTTAAAAATCCCCTCATCACTTGTACAATATCCTTTTGTCTTGGGACATAAATTGCCTTCAGATTTTGTTTTCTAAATTCATGGAGCACCAGGCGATACTGCTTGGACTTACAAAGATAGATACAAGGTGCTATATCACAGGAGTTGAAGAGTCAGGTGATTGTTTTTGATCCAAGAGAATGTAAACCATCAAACAAGAGTGCCATAAAATGGTGTTTCTTTACAGCTTGTGTATGGCAGTGGTCGGGTTCCTGCCTTTGGGCCTGGGTTTAACACCTACCTGCTCCAGAGGTGTGTGAAAGTATCTCCAATTAGAAGGATTAGAAGTATTTAAAGTCGTCTATTGCTGCACAACCAACTTGGTTTTTAAAGTTTCTTTTAATTGTATATGAGCATGACCATACAGTGTATATGGCAGTCGGTTCCATGAGAAACATAAGTAGTATTGAAGTTATTGGATGTACATGATACCAGGAGTAATGGATGAACATTAATGGCATTGCAAAGAGTGCCGGCTTCTAATTTTGATGGGACATCAGTTTTACAATGTCAGTCAATGAAGGGTTGACACACGATGCAATTTGCAGTGTAACAGAACATCAGCACCAGTATCAGAGGAACAGAGACTTTTGAGGTGCAACATGGGGCCCCACCGGTAGCAGACGTTTTGGGAGTACAAATAGTGGGCGGAAGACAAAGCTGTGACTGTTAATGTAAGGACCACAGGAGCTTAGACCCATGAGGAGGCCATTCAGCCCCTTGACCCTCTTCTGCCATTCAGTGAGACCACGTTTGGTCTGCGGTCTCACTCCACATATCTGTTTTCATCTCATTTCCACAAATATCTTTGCTGAGCACAAAAAGCCATTCCTCTCAGATTTAAAATTACCAAATTATTGCGTATCCATTGCTATTTCAGGAAAAACGTTCAAAAACGTCTCCCCCTTTGTCTATACAAATGCTTCTGGCAATCCCTCTGAACAGTTGGATACGAATTCTCAGATGATGACCCTTAATGTGTGAAAAGCGAAGAGTGGAAGCGATTCATTTTCATATGTTATCTGCATTTTCCTGTTGATAGCTAGAGTATTTTGATTTAAATCATGAAGACTTCAATTGCAGTATAAACTTCAAAATCACTGGGGAAACAGGCCTAACGTACATAATGTATCCTCCTAGCTTAACTTCGATGTCCGGATTAACCCTATGTTATACTCCCTCCAAAAGCCAAACTGTCCTTCCTAAGATATCATGCACAGATCTGCGTACAGTGCTCCAAGAGGGGTCTAAACTGGACTCCGTCTACCTGCAACATTTTATACCCCATCATATCAAAGAAAAAGGCCAAAATCCTAGGAGCCCCTGGATCATTTTCTGGACCGGTTTGTGTATTTTAAAGATCTCGGCATGTGAAACGTGAAGTCAAACGGTACTTTTTTGGTTTTACTTTATATCAGTGGAACAACTTCCCCCTGTCTGCATTCTCCAAGCTGACCAGTATTTTGATATTTCGATCATGTCTCCACTGAGCCTTCTCCTCTCCAACGGAAACAGCTCCCACTTCTCTAATCAATGCCCAGTATAGGAGGTTTTCATCTTCAAACAATTCTTCTCAACCTTCTCTACACTCACTTTAATATCTTCACATGCTTCGTAATTGAAGTAAAGATCTGGAAATAGCTCTATCACTGAGACCTGACAAATGCCTTATGGAAGTCTATCATAAAATCATTGCTCTTGTAATCCCTGCCCCAGTTAATGAAGCATAGGTACTGCATGCGTTTCAAAGAGATCGCTCGACGTACCCCCTTCAGGAATTCATATACGTGCGCATCCAAGCCTCTTCAAACATGCACCTCCTTTGTAATTGCAATCCTTGCTTAATGCTCTCTTTCAATGTTCATTAGACAGAATTGTACCACCTCAGTCTTATCCTGCTTTTGTCTTGGTGCCAGTCTCTTGGCATTTCCCTTTAAACATGGACATTGCTTGTGTTTGATTAATCATCTAACGCCATTTTCAATGTCTCAACTGAAGCTGCCTCGACTACACTCCCAGGCAGAGCTTTCTATGTCCTAACTACGCACAATCTGGAAAAGGTCCTTGTTTCTTACTTAGCTCGCTTCCAATTTCTATCTCAACTGTGGCCACACGGCCCTGCCATGTGTCGATCCATGTCTGAATGGGTGCACATTCTCCCCGGGGAGAAAATAAGGAGTGCAGATGATGGCGATCAGAGTCGTGAGTGTGGCACTGGAAAAGCACAGCAGGTCAGGCAGCATCTGAGGAGCGGGACAATCGACGTTTCGGGCATAAGCCCTTCATCAACAATTTCAGATGACGGGTTTATTACCAAAACGTCGATTTTCTTGCACCTTGGATGCTGCTTGAACAGCAGCGCTTTTCCAGCACCACATTCTCGATACTTTCTCCCCATCTATTCTGGCCAAGCTTTTCGCCATTGTGATAATTTCTAATGAATCTCCACTTTGTTTTTTTTTTTCTTTCACTTCTGGGAAAACTGCCTCGCCTAATTGCACTGATCTTTCTCAGCCCTGGAGACCTTCTTATAAATCATCTCTCCAAGTGCATTCCCATTGCGCCTAAAGGTTCGACCTGTCTATGATACTCCAGTTAAGTTACAGCTCGCACCTTTGATAAGTTAATTTTAATCAGTTTGCTGTTACTTCAATTCTCCCTCTATTTCCGTTCTACTACGTTTCATGACTTTATGCATATGCACACCCAAATTTCCGGGTTCCTGCACATCCTTTAGAACAGTTGAGGTCACAAAATATTGTCTCTCCATATGCTTTGGCCTAAACTACACCAGCTCACACATGTCCACATTGAACCAATATCATCAAAGACACGTCCAATCCTGGTTATGATCTCTCCCACCTTCTTCTTCAGGCAGAGGATCTAAATGTTTAAATACATTCACGAGCACATTCAAGAACAACTTCGTCCCTACAGTTTTCACAATTTTGAACGGACCTCGCAAAAGTTAATATTTCTCTCTCTCTCTATCTCTCCAGATTCAGTAACCAGGAGGAAAAACAGTGCCTGTACTATCAAAGCAATTCGGAATTGTTCTTCAGATTCTCGTTGTTCTCAACTTCATACAGATAGTTCCACTTTCCTCAGTTTCTTATTGCTAAAGAGTGCTCTCACGCCAAGGACAAACCTGTCGAGCCGTCATTCCCAAAGCAATTGGATTCTAAAGATCTAAGTTGTTCAGAAAAGTAAGTGTCCAAGTGAACTCTCGGAACTGTGTCAAAATGGCTGTCTTCTGATCCACCTGTAAGATGATGTAAAAACCTTTTGTTTGCCACATTGAGTGTGGTCCATGCACCCAAATATTTCACCGTCAACCTGCAAGTACGCACAAGATCCGCTAAACAACAACATTCACAAGTTGCATGTCTTATGAACAACATTGTGGCTTCGTATTCACACTCCCAAAGTGAATGACGTCATCACAAAAGCAGAACACCAGGAAACGTGTTCCTTTCCATCTCTCTGCTGAGTTCTGAAGAGGAGTCACGATAGGGTTTGACATTAACATTTGCATCTCTCCTCAAATACTCCTGACCTGCCGAATCTCATCAACACTTTGTAATGATTAACTTGGCACTTCCCACCATATACTCTGTGTGGCTTTTGTTTTTTTTGTTCACTCACTGAACTTGCTTATGGCACTTTGCAAACTTTGTAACTTCCTCGTCACTTTTTGTTCAGCATTGTCTGCAAACCTAAATCCATTCCTGCCTGTTTCTTCACCCGAGTGATCAATATGTTATGCTATGACTCAGAACCCAGCAATGTTCCTTGCAAAACTCAAAAAGTATTTACCGAGAATGAAAATGCTGAGTTTACCCCAGCAACTTATTTCCAAATACCTTTCACTGTCTTTCCAGCTGGCTTTTGTTCCCCACAATGGAAGGTAAAACCTTGGAAAGTGTCCGTTCAGTGTTTCTTATTTCAGAAATTGCTGACGCTGTTACAAACATTACTTCAGATTTGGCATCCTGCCGCCAGACCTCAATTTCTGACATGTCACTATGGGACTTACCTTGCAAAGAGACATTGAAAAATTCCTGCATTTTAAACCTTTAAATCTTGCAACGTGTAATCGAATTAATCTTGCCTTTCTTTGAAATCTTATTTGATATATCACCCTTCAGTATTATGAAACAGGTCATACATTACTGTGTTGAGTGAAGGGCCATTTACAAGGCTCAAAGTTTCGACATCTTCTCCTCCACCTGCTCATGGGTTCAGATGTTACATTTAATTGTGTTTTGGTCGCTAATTCCCTCTAGTCCTTTTCTCCCCGATCAAAAATGAAGCGTTTATCGCGAAATATTGTCCGCCCCCAACGTGATTACACAACGTGTTGTTTCACAATGTTCTCGGAATAGATGTAATCAACAAACAGCTCTACTGGATCATTTTTGTACAAAAGAATTCGATCAAAGGGTGTGCAGATTAACATCCTGCACAATTGTCATGTTTCTATTCTCACTTACACTATTTTGCTGTTTAATTCTCCGACCAATTGTATTAACTGTTGTCAGTAAGGCAGGTGTTAGAGAAGAATGCCACAAGTCTTTCCTGGCCCTTTATTATTTGAAATCGCCTTCATTCTCTGATCCTCTATACCCCAAACCATTTCACACTGAATTTCATCAGACATGTTCATTGTCCGGGTTACTCCTGGTCCAATTCCATTCAGCTTCCCGTTTTCCAAATGCAATACATCCCGGAAAGTCTAGTTCCTAATCTTGGAGAAGAATAATTGAAGGGTTATTGCATTGAAAGCTTTAATCTGAATATATGTTGTTGATGATCCCATTGTTATTCTGCCTTTCCAAAGGCATTTGTATTTAAACATTTTGCATCTCCTCTGTACCATTGATTCGCTTTTCCTGCTACAACTTAAACTCACACTCACATTGTCAACCTTTGAGAGCGTTTTCAATGCATTTACTGATTTGCTGAGATAATATTTTCACTGATTTCTCAGTCCTTCCTGATCCATGCTCTCTGCAGTTTTCCACATTTCTGTCAACTTATGATTAGTAAGTTCTCGCTGTGTTCCAGGATCTCTGAAAAACAAATACTTCGAATCATTATTTTCGTTTAAAATTACATTTACCACGTCAGTTACATAATTTGCCGAGATATTGATCCTAACGAGACTTGACTCAAGCCCATTCTAAGGGAATTGTTTTGAGTATCCTAAGGACATTTGGCAGTGAGACAATACTTGATTTAATAAAGATAAAGAATTTTACTTTCCTGCTCCTGTCACGAATGATATAAACTAACACCGTCATTCTTATTGAATATCTACAACACGGATATATCTAATATATTTATTATTCAACAAGGGCAAACGTTGATTAATATCACATAAAGTAAGTGTGCAAGTGAAGTAGGTGCTGAAGAAGGGAAATGCTATGTTGGCCTTCATAGGGAGAAGATATGAATACCTGAACACAGACACTGTGCTGGAATTATACAGGCATTGGTGAGACCACACCTCGAATAATGTGTACACTTTCAGTCTGAGGAAGGATATTGTTGCTATAGAGGGAGTGCAGCGAAGCGTTCGTGATATGATTCCTAAGGTTGACTTGTGAAGACATGGTGGCTCAGTGGTTAGCAATGCTAACTCGTAGCGCCAGTGACCGGGGTTCAATTCCCGTCTCGGGCGACTGTCTGTGTAGAGTTTGCACATTCTCCCTGTGTCTGATCAGGTTTCCTTCTGGTGCTCCGGTTTCTACCCAACGCTGTTGGGAGGTGGATTGGCTGTGCTAAATTACCCACGGTGTTAGGGAAAATAGATGGGAGAGGAATAGGTCTGGGTGGGTTACTCTTAGGATGGATGGTGTCAGCTTGTTGGTCCGAAGGTCCTGTTTCCATTCTGTAGTGAATCTAATCTGAAGAAAGTCTAGATCAATTCCAAATATATTCTCTGGGGTTTCAGGCAATGAAGCTGAAATCCCATATCCATCTATGACCTTCTAACAGGACTAGGTAGAATACATAGACGAAAGATGTTATTTACTCCGATGTTACAGATCTGATCCATCGTTTATATGCTGGTATTGATTCACTGTGTTCGGACAAAGTTCTGCCTGAGGTGTCTGATCCTACCCTGTTTAATTACTTTGCCAGGACCAATGATTTTTTTGAGGTTCTCGTAAAAAGGGAACAAAGCAAACAATTTTTGATATGTTCACAATTGAGTTGGGTTACCAGCCAATTCCTTCAGTTTTAGACGTGGATTGTTCGTTTCACTGAGCCAGTTAAATTTTCCACGTTTGCGTCATTCCGCCCAGAAGTAGAGATTCAAATTGCAACATTGATGAATGCCCATTTTGTCCTAAAATCTTTCTTTGATCGGTACAAAGAGATCCTCTATTTTCCGAACAAAACCCGCAAGATCCATTTCAGAGCGTCTTCCAAAAATTGAGTGAACACCCATCCTGTTATCCCAATGTTTCTCTTGTGGAAACAGATCGAGCAGTTCAGTCCTATCCTCTCTGAAGTTTTGAAGAATGGTAACTGATCTAATTACAGGATATAAGATGATTGAAAAGCAGATGTAGAATTGATGTTTCCTTCTGGAATCCAGATATTGCAGAAAGAGGCCATTCGACCTTGAAGTCTGCACCAACCCTATAATGAGCATTTCTTTTTCATCATTGCTATCCCACCAAGCCTGCACACCCCTGGACGCTATGTACAACTTAGCCTGGCCAATCCAGTTAATCTGCGCTCCTTTACACTGTGGGAGGGAACGAAAACACCTAATGGAAAGCCACATAGACATGAGGAGAATGAACAAATTCAAGCAGGGAAACACCAACAGTAAAAATTTAACCTCTGTCACTGGGGAGGCATAAAAATTGTGCTTTTTCCTTTGGACAATGTTTCCGCTGACCGCCTTGATTAATGTTTTATTTTAAAGATATCCAACAACACTAAAAGCAAAATGTATTAAGTGTTGCAGGAAATGTACCACATTGTTGTAGGGGATGTATATTCTGTGAATGAACACAGTGTCTTTACAGTTTGAGATCAGAAATGGTTTACACAAAGGGACAGATAGGACAGGCCTGACTTGAGCAGACAAGTCTGAAAGATTCTGTGACAAAGTTCAGACCAGTGAAGAACAGTTGACCAGCTGATATTGACATGTAACAACACAATACCCCGTGTCTGTCACCATCAGTGTGTTACTGGTAAACATCATCAAAACTATCCCAATACTCCAAATGAAAAGAAGAGCCAGACAAATTATGAGAATTCTGCATTGAGTAACGTCCTAGCCCTGCAGCAATGCCACAACAGTTCCACGGCTCCCCCCAACCCTTCCAGTCAATGTTCCAATTCAGGACCTGACCTTGAAATCAATGTTACTATTAGCTTAGGGATCAGTATCTTGCTTTGTCTGTGTTGGAGGTTAATTGCGTGACCACACGCAGTGGCTCAGAAAATAGAACAAACTTTTTATAACGGATTAAACAAATAAGGTAACGTTTGTATTATATACATGTGAGCGCGTGTTTTTATACCTATATAGACATATACACATAATGTGTGTGCGTCTGTGTATGTGTTTGTGTGTACATATGTATATATTCATCTCTACTTTCATTCAGTATTCTTTAAATTTATTTGGACTTCGAACATGGCCTACAATTTAGAAATAATTCAATGAATAGCAGAAATGAGCAAAGTCTCCAAGAAACACATCTCTGCAGTGGAGTGGGGAGGCCACCAGAGGGTGGCAATGTCTCACATTCAGCACATCTCTCTCGGCCCCTCTGGCCCTAATTCCAGGATTATGCTCCATTGTTCTGGACTCTGCACAAGGTGAAAATAGTTCATCGACCCTGTTCTTTTTCTCTGCCACACTAAGAGATTGAGAACAAAGCATTCAATAGTTTCAAGGAGACAGATAGTTTTTTTCTGAACACAAAATGGATAAAAGAGCGTGGAGAGAAAGTGGTCTTGTGATTTTATGCTTAATGTTATCTCCAATTGTTTTGAAGCATTTTTTGTGGGGGGTTATGAGTAGATCAAGTTGTGTTTGGATGTATAAAGAATGCCATGTTAAATTAATGTCTATTTTGTAATTAACCGCTTTTAAACTTGTAATTATATCCAAATGCTTTATGTTGCTAAATTATGTCTCTTTTTTTCCTTCTCATTACAGTGTGCTTCATCAAGATGCAAACGAGGGGAACTGTATACTACTTCTTGTCTTCAATGCAAACATTTAATTCAATTTTATTCTGATGGTTGTCAAACTGCAGTTCCCCTGATCTTTCATTGTGAACCTAAGTATAAGTCAAGTTCATATTAATCTGCAGTCTAAGTGGAATAAGAGCATATTGCTTGACTGCTCTGTGTTATTTCCCAAATATTGCCCTCTAGTGAATTCAGAGCATAGTTCTGAATCTTCACTGGGATCCAACTGACATAAAAAAGTGATTTCCTTCTGCAATTAATCCGATTATTTTTAAACTGTAGTCGCTATTCCCAGTCCAATTAAATTTTAAAAAGTGAATGGAAATGGGGATGGAAATATGCACCCTTGATACTCACTTTCTAAGACTGTAAAAAAACTGCAATTTACCATGCTGACACCCCCTCAACAGTGGCCCTGTGATAGTGCGGCACTCCCTCAGCACTAAGCCTCTGAAAGTGCAGCAACACCTCAACACTGACCCTCTGACAGTGCGGCACTCCAGTAATACCTACTCTCTGACAATGCAGCACTCCCTCACTACTGACCATCTGACAGTACGACTCTCCCTCAGCACTGACCGTCCATCAGTGTAGCAACTGCTCAGTACTGACCCTCCGAGAGTGCGGAAGTCCCTCAGTACTGACCCTCCGAGAGTGCGGCAGTCCTTCAGTACTGACCCTCAAACAGTGTGACGCTCCTGCAGCACTGACCCGATGACAGTGTGGTACACCCTCAGTACTGACCCTTTGACAGTGCGGCGGTCCCTCAGCACTAGCTATCTGATAGTGTGGCACACCCTCAGTGCAGACCCCGCGCCAGTGTGGCACTCTGACAGTGCGGCACTCCCTCAGCACTGACCCTCTGACAGTGCAGCACTCCGTCAGCACTGAGCCTCTGACATTGTTGCACTCCCTCTGTACTGACACTCTGACAGTGCAGCACTCCCTCAGCACTGACCCTCTGACAATGCAGCACTCCCTCAGTACTGACAGTCCAACATTACAGAACGCCATCAGTATTGACCTCCGACAGTGCAGGATGCCCTCACCACTGACATTCCAACAGGGCAGCAATCCCTCAGCACTCACACTGTGACAGTGTGTCAGCACTAACTCTCTTATAATGTGGTGTCCCTCAGTAGATACCTCCAATATAGTACCACTACTTCAGTACTGACGGATCAATAGTGAAGCTGACCCTCAGTGCTGATCCGTAGACAATGCAGTCTCCCCTCAGCACAGACCCTTGGACACGATGGCACACCCTCAGTACTGATATTCCGATAGTGCATCACTCTGTCAGCACTGACCCTCCAACAGTGCAGCACTTCCTCAGTGCTGAAACTCAGAAGTGCAGAACTCCCTCAGCACTAACCCTCTGACTGTGAGACATTACCTCAGCACAAACCCTCCAACAGAATAGCACTCCTTCAATGCTGACCTACAAACAGTGCAGCACTCCCTCACTACTGACTAACTAACAGTGCAGCATTGCCTCAGCACAGACCCTCCGACAGAGCATCACTTGCTCTGCGCTGACCCTCTGACATTACGGCATACCTTCAGTACTGACCCTTGACAGTGCGGCAGTCCCTCGGCACCGACACTCTGACAGTGCAGCAATCCCTCAGCACAGACCCTCTGACAGTACGCACTCCTTCAATACTGACCCACAAACAGTGCAGCACTCCCTCAGCACAGAACCGCCGACAGAGCAGCACTCCCTTTGCGCTGACCCACTGATATTATGGCACTTCTTCAGTACTGACCCTTCGATAGAGCGGCAGGCCCTCAGCAATGACCCTCTGACTACATGGCACTCCCTCAGAACAGATCCTCCAACAGTGCAGCATTCTCTACGTGCTGACACTCAGACAATGCAACACCCCCTCAAAGCTGACCCTCGGACAATGCGGCACTCCTTTAGCACTGATCCTCCAACAGTGCAACACTCCCTCGGTAGTGACACCATAATATTGTAGCCCTCAGTCTCTACTTACCCTCCCATCTTGCGATACTCCCACAACACCGACCCTCTGGCCGTGCAGCACTCCCTCAGTACTGAACCACTGGCAGTGCAGCATTCTCTCACTACCGAGCCTCCAATATTGCAGTGCTCCTTCAGAAATTGCCTTCTGACTGTGCAGCACCCTCTCAGCACTGACGCTGCAACAGTGTGGCACTCCACCATTACTGAGTCTCCACCATTGCCGTGCTCCTTCAGTAATGACATTCTGATAATGCAGACTCCCTCAGTACTGACCCTCTGACATTAGGGCACTCACTCAGCACTTGCCCTCCTACAGTGTGGCACCCCCTCACCACTGACCCTTTGACAGTGCGGCACTCCATTTAGCATTGACGCTCTGACAGTGCAGTGCTCCCTCAGTACTGACACTCTAACAGTGAAGCACGTACTCAGCACTGACAGTCTAACGATCCTTCGGTAATTACCCTCCAATATATTAGCATTCCTTCAGTACTGGACCATCAAAAGTGCAGCAGACCCCCACTGCTGCTCTGTGTGCTGTGCAACCCTCCCTCAGCACCGACCTTTGCACACTGTGTCGCTGCCTCAGCACTGACCCTCAAACAGTGCTGCACTCACTCAGTACTGATCCTCTGATACCGCATCACTCCCTCAGCACTGACCTTCCGACAATGTGTCACTCCCTCAGCATTGACACTCTGACAGTGCAGCATACCCTTAGTACTGACCATACGACAATACATCACTTTATCAGCACTAACTCTCCGACTGTATGGCATTCCCTCAGTAGTGACCCTCTGACAGTGCGGCCTCCCTCAATCCTCACCCTCCAACAGTACAGCACTCCCTCAGTACTGATCCTCCAACAGTGCGGCAGTCCCTCAGCATTGACCCTCCGATTGGATGGCACTCCCTCAGCGTAGATGCTCCAGGAGTGCTGCTCTCCCTCGTGCTGACCCTCAGACAATGCAACACCACCTCAGCACTGACCCTCGGACAATGAGGCAATCCTTCAGCACGGATCCTCCAACAGTGCAAACCTCCCTCAGTCGTGTCACCACAATATTATAGCCCTCTGTCTCTTCTGACATTCCCATCTTGCAACACTTCCACAACACTGACCCTCTGGCTGTGCAGCACTCCCTCAGTACTGAACCACCGGCAGTGTAGCATTCTCTCACTACCGAGCCTCCAATATTGTAGTGCTCCTTCAGAAATGAACTTCTGACAGTGCAGCACTCCCTCAGTACTGACCCTTTGACAGTGCGGCACTCCCTCAGTACTGACCCTCTGACAGTGCGGCCCTCACTGAGTACTGGCCCTCTGACAGTTCAGCACTCCCTCGGTAATGACCCTGTGACTGTGCAGCACTCCCTCAGCTCTGAACCTCTGGCAGTGGTCACCCCCTCAGTACTGGCCCTCCGACAGTGTAGCCTTACCTAAGGACTGAGCTTCCAACATTATGGTGCTCCTTCACTAATGATCTTCTGACAGTGCACACTTCCTCAGTACTGACCGTCCATTATAGCAGAACATAATCAGTACTATACTCCGACAGTAGGGCACTCTCTCTTTGCTTACCCTCCAACAGTAAAGCACTCCCTCACTACTTACTCTCCAACAGTGTG
Organism: Chiloscyllium plagiosum; assembly: GCF_004010195.1. Lineage (NCBI taxonomy): Eukaryota > Metazoa > Chordata > Chondrichthyes > Orectolobiformes > Hemiscylliidae > Chiloscyllium > Chiloscyllium plagiosum. Next base: position 9,003,375 of record NC_057755.1, on the reverse strand, counting down.
GCACACTTTCACTACTTACCCTCTGATAATGTAGCGCTCTCTGGATAATTACCCTCCAATATATTAACACTCCTTTATTACTGACCCATCAAAAGTGTATCTGACCCTCAGTGCAGATCTATCGGAAGTGCAGTCCTACTTTAGCATAGACCCTTGGACACTGTTCCTCTGACAGTGCATCACTCTCTCAGCACTGACCCTCCAACAGTGCAGCAGTCCCTCAGCACTGACCCTCTGAGTGTACGACACTCGCTCAGCACACAGCCTCCAACAGAACCATCCTCTCTTATGCTAAGACAATGCGGCGTTCGTTCAGTACTGACCTTGCAGCAGTGTGTCACTACCTCAGCACTGACCCTCCGAGAGTGCTGCACTGCCTAAGTACTGACCCTCCCGCAGTGCGGCACTCCCTCAGTACAGACCCTCTGACAGTGCGGCCCTCCCTCAGTAATGACCCTCTGACAGTACGGCCCTCTCTCAGTATTAATACTAAGACATTGCGGTGCTCCACCAGTACTGACTCTCCAGCAGTGCATGACTTCCTCAGCACTGACCCCTCGACAGTGCAGCACTCCCTCAGCAGTGAACCTCTGACAGTAAGGTCCTCCCTCACTACTGACCCTCCAATAGTGCGGTGATCCCTCAGTACTACACTTCCGACACTGCGGCGATCCCTCAGGACTGATCCTCCATTGGCACAGCGCTCCTCAGCACTGACCCTTGGACAGTGTGGCATGCCCACAAAATTCCCCATCTGATTGTGCATTATTCCCTCAGTACTAATCATCCGACAGTGCATCACTCCCTCAGTACTGACCCTCTGACAGTGCAGCACTCCCTCAGTCCTGACCCTCCATCAGTGCAGCACTACCTCAGTACTGACCCTCCTACGGTGCAGCACTCCCTCAATACTGACCCTCCGACTGCGTGGCACTCCCTCAGTAGTGGCCCTCTAAAAATGTAGCACTCTCTCCATCCTGAACCCTTGAGAATGCGGCAGTTCCTCAACACTGACTCTCTTACAGTGTGGCACTGCCTCAGAACTAACCCACTGACATTGCCGCACTCCCTCAGTACTGACCCTCCGACAGTGCAGCACTTTCACAGTACTGATCCTCAAATAGTGTAGCATTCCCTGACTACTCACCCTCTGATAGTGTAGCATTCCCTCATTACTGACGTTCCAAAAGTGCCTCACCCACTCAGTACTGACCACCCAATAGTGCAGCACTCCCACAGTACTGACCCTCAGGCTCTGCAACACTCTCTCAGTACTAACCCTACGACTGTGCAATGCCCTCCCAATACAGCACCTCTGACAGTGCGACATGCCCTCTGATCTGACCCTCTGACAGTGCGGCAGTCCCTCACCACTGACCCTCCAACAGTGTGAAACTCCCTCAATACTGACTTTCCGAGAGTACAGCGCACCCACAGTACCGTCCCTCTGACAGTGTGGCACTCCCTCAGCGCTGACATTCTGACAGTGCAGCACTGCCTCAGTACTCATCATCCAGTAGTGTGGCACTCCCTCAGTACTGAGACTCCGACATTGCAGCAAACCCTCTTGACTGACCCCATCATTGGAACTCCCTCAGTACTGATGTGCCGACAATGCAGCGCTCCCACAGCACTGACCGTTTGTCAGTGCAGCACTCCCTCAGTACTAACTCTCCAATAGCATCACATTCCCTGAACACTGATTCTCCGACTTTACAGTGCTCCTTGAGCAGTGACCTTCTGACAGCGCAGCTCTCCCACAGTACTGACGATCTGACAGTGCAGCACTCCCTTAGTACTGACCATCCGACATAGCAGAACTCGCTCAGCACTGACCCTCTAATAGTGCATCACTCCCTCAGTACTGACCCTGCGACAGTGCATCACTCCCTCACCACTGACAATCCAACAGTGTGGCACTCCCTCAGCCATGAACCACTGACAGTGTGGCACTCCCTCAGTGCTGACAATCTGACAGTGCAGCACTCCCTCAGCACTGACCCTCTGACAGTGCGTCACTCCCTCAGCTCTGACCCTCCGACAGTGCGGCACTCCCTCAATACTGAGCCTCTGTCAATGCTGCACTCCCTCAGTACTGACATTCTGAAAGTGCCTCACTCATTCATTACTGACATTTCAGCAATGTAGCATTCCTTCAGCACCTACCCACTGACAGCGTAGCATTCCATCAGCACTGAACCTCCGACACTGTGGCACTCCCTCAGCACTGACCGTCCGACAGTGCAGCACACCCTCAGTACAGACCTTCCAAGAGAGTGTCACAGCCATGGTACCGGCCATCTGACTGTGCAGCGCTCTCTCAAGACTGATACTCTGACAGTCCAGCACTCCCTCAGTACTGAATCTCTGACACTGCAACTTTCCCTCTTCACTGACATTCCAACTGTGTGGCGCTCCCACAGCACTAACTGCTTGTCAGTGCAGCACAGTGCTGACCCTCCGACCTAGCATAACATTCTCAGCACTGATCCTTCAAAAGTGGGACATTCCCTTAGTATTGACCCTCTGACTGTACGGCACTCCCCAACCACTGACCCTCTGACAGTGCAGCATTCCCTCAGTACTGACCCTCTGATAGCGTGGCACTCCCTCAGTGCTGACAATCTGACAGTGCAGCACTCCCTCAGTACTGACCCTCTGATAGCGTGGCACTCCCTCAGTGCTGACAATCCGACAGTACGGCACTCCCTCAATACTGAATCTCTGACACTGCAACTTTCCCTCTTCACTGACCTTCCAAGTGTGTGGCGCTCCCACAGCACTAACTCTTTGTCAGTGCAGCACTCACACAGTGCTGACCCTCCGACCTAGCATAACATTCTCAGTACTGACCCTTCAAAAGTGGGGCATTCCCTTAGTATTGACCCTCTGACTGTACGGCACTCCCCAACCACTGACGCTCCGATAGTGCAGCATTCCCTCAGTACTGATCCTCTGACAGTCTGGAAACCCCTCAGTACTGACCCTCTGACAGTGCGGCACTCCCTCAGCCCTGACCCTCTGACAGTGCGGCACTGCCTCAGCACTGACCCTCCGACTGTGTGGCACTCCCTCAGTACTGATTCTTCAACAGTGTGGAAGTTCCTCAGCACTGTCTCTCTGACAGTGCAGCACTCCCTCAGCATGGACTCTTCGATAGTGCGGTACTCTCTCAGTACTAACCCTCTGACAGTCTGGTAATCCCTCAGCACTGACCCTCCGACAGTGCGGTAATCCCTCAGCGCTGACCCTCCGACAGTCTGGTAATCCCTCAGCACTGACCCTCCGACAGTGCGGTAATCCCTCAGTACTGACCCTCCGACAGTCTGGTAATCCCTCAGTACTGACCCTCCGACAGTGCGATAATCCCTCAGTACTGACCCTCCGACAGTCTGGTAATCCCTCAGTAATGACCTTCTGACGGTGCAACACTCCCTCAGCACAGAATCTCCGGCACCCCAGACTCTCTGACGTAGCGGTCCTCTCTTAGCACTAAATTTCCAAAGGGCTATCCACACATACCGTTCGCCCTTCCCTCTCCCTGGAGCCCTTCGTTTTCCATGGCCAATCCTGCTCACATCCACGTCTTTGTATATGAGATGCATCCAGGGGGCAGCCGCAAAAGAAAATCCATTGCAGGCACGGGGAGAATGTTCAACCTCCACACAGAACGTCGCCCGAGTTTGGAATCAAACCGAGATTCCTGTCGGTGGGAAGCAGCAGTGTTAACCACTGAGCCACCTTACCACGCCCAAATGTTTACTCTCTTCCATTCCTTTGCTTTCACCAGCTTCAGCTGTCTCATTGATAATTCAAAACTCCTGCCTTTTGACCACTTTCAGTTTATATATTGAATGTTTTGTTCTCTGTCTCTTTTTCCAATTTGGGAAATTCATTTTGTTTTTCCTTAGGTTGCACATCTTATTGGGAATCCACCTCTAATTTCCAGTTGCATTAATGACAGTTGATCTGATTTATCTTGTGTTCTGTTGACAGTTCGCTGGCAGGAAACGTTAATTCTGATTTCTCTCCACAGATGCTGCTGGAGCTCATCAGCTTTTCCACCCATTTCTGGTTATTCATCTTGTGTACCTCATGTCCTATTTTGTCTCTCCAATATTTCCATATAACCCACAGCTTCAATGTGATATGCATAATTTCAACTGTCTTAGCTCACCCTGACAACTGTATTTCCTGTCTCCTGGCTGACTCTGCTGGTTTAGCTATTGCACTGACCCTCAACCTTTGAAACATTTTCAATAACTTATAGTGCCATCTTAATTCTGCGAGCAAATTTATTACCCACTCTCAGGCATCCCCGATATCTAATTTCAGATTGACGTTGTCTTTGTTCACAGATGCTGGTCGAATCTCCCGATTAATCTAGGACACAAGAATGGATAGCCAGGCCAAATCGGTCTGACGATTATTGGATTCACAACATAGAGAAATTACAGCACAAGCCTCAAAATTGCATCTGCTTTTCCTAACTGGTCTTTATAAGCAACTGATCTTGGGCACCAAGGTCATCGAACATATAACAGTACAGGCCGGACTGCACCAGATGTTTACCGAACTTGAGGCCAAATGAAACTAATCTGTTCTGTCTGCTTGTGGTCCATCTTTCTGCATTTATTCATACTGATGTAAAAGCCCCTTAAACGCCCTATTGTATCACTCTCCACCACCCCTCCTGACGGTGCGTTCCAGACTCTGGCCACCCTCTGTGTTAGAAAACCTGCCCCTCACATCTCCTTTGAACCTTCCCCACCTCACCTTATATGCGTGGCCGCCTGCCCGTGCACACACCCCATCCCCCACCCCGCACCCCCTCCCGCCCTCCGCCTAGCATTTGACTGTTCAACACTGGGAGCAAACTTCTAATTGTCAATCCCATTTCAGAATTTTGTAAACTTCTCCCCTGCTCCAGAGATCACAATCTGTGTTTGGGTTGGGATCTTGCTGTGCGTCCACAGCAGAGGGGTGGGGAAGCAGCCACAGGCCAGTCCCGCCACACAGACCCATTTACCAAAATTCAGGGGGGTGCCTTAACAAAGCAGGGGTCTATAGTGAACGGAGTGCGGTGGACAAGCGGAGGTTTCAGGGGCAGAAAGGGCACTGCGTGGGGTGGAGGTGTCAATTAAACTGGGCATGGGGGGAGGTGTGTGGATTGAAAAGTTAGGAGGGCAAAGTCATGCGGGGCAAAGTCACAGGGGGTAAGGTCGCGGTGTTTGCAAAATATACCCAGCTTTTCTCTGCCACACCCACAAGTTTAGAAAATGCATTCAATATTTTCAAGGAGACACTAAATGGATACAAGAGCATGGGGAGAAAGTGGAGTTATGATTTTATGCTTAATTTTATCTCCATGCGTTTTCTGGATTATGATTTTATTTTGGATGTGTGGACGTGTAAAAAATGCTGCATTAAATTAACGTCCAGTTGAAGATATCCTGTTTTATTTTCATTGTAATTATATCCAAATACTGCTTTGTTGAGATTGCTACTCTATGGCTCTTCTTTCCTTCTCATTACAGTGTGCTTCACCAAAATATAAAATGCTTACTGCTTCATGTCTTCAATGCAAGCATTGAATGCAATTTTATTCTGATCTCCTTGATCTTTCATTGTGAAGCATAGGCAAGTTGAGTTTACAATAGACTGCCCTCTAGTGGATTCAGAGCATAATGCTGTGTGCCAGTTGAGCTCGCAATAGTCCGCCCTCTAGTGACGTGAGAGCAAACTTCAGAATCTTCCCTGGAATCCAATTGAAATGAAAGAAGTGATTTCTTTCAGCTGTTCATTCTATTAAATCGAAATGACAGTCCCTGTTCTCAGCCCAAATAAATCCTGAAAACTGCGAATGGAAGTAATGGAGGATATATACATCCTTGATTGTTCTCTCTTCATAAGTGGGCGGCACGGTGGCACAGTGGCACAGTGGTTAGCACTGCTGCCTCACAGCGCCAGAGACCCGGGTTCAATTCCCGCTTTAGGTGACTCTCTGTGTGGAGTTTGCACGTTCTCCCCGTGTCTGCGTGGGTTTCCTCTGGGTACTCCGCTTTCATCCCACAGTCACAAAGATGTGCAGGTCAGGTGAATTGGCCATGCTAAATTGCCCGTAGTGTTAGGTTAGGGGTAAAATGTCGGGGTATGGGTATGGGTGGGTTGCGCTTCGGCAGGTCGGTGTGGACTTGTTGGGCCGAAGGGCCTGTTACCACACTGTAATGTAATCTAATCTAATAAGTCTGGAAAAAACTGCAGCTTACAGTACTGACCCTCCAACGTGTGGCACTTCTAGAGTACTGCCTCTGCAACAGTGTGGCACGTCTACAGTACTGACCCTCTGAAAGTGTGGCACTCCCTCAGTACTGACCTGCCAACAGTGTGGTGATCCCATAGCACTGTCCCTCCAACAATGCGGCACTCTCTCAGTACTGCCCCTCTGACAGTGCAGCACTCCCTCAGCACTGACCATCCGTCAGTGTGGCACTCCCTCAGTACTGACCATCCATCAGTGCGGCATTCCCTCAGTACTTTATCTCGGGCACTCCCGACTCTCCGACAGAGCAGCACCCCCTTAGCACTGATCTTCCACACAGAAACTTCACTCTTCTCTATCTCTGGAACCATACATTTCCCATGGCCAACCCACCTCACCTCCACATCTTTAGATATGGAGGGAAAAAATGGCAGATAAGGGATGGCCATTCAAATGCCACATGGTTCATGAGTGGACTCCAATCCAGGTCCCCAGCACTGTGAGGCAATAGTGCAATACCCTAAGCTACCATGACACTCCCAACTGCTGAAACTCCTCCAAACGTTTGTTTTAGCCTGCTTTAGCTTCCTCATTAATAATGTTACGCTCCTGTATGTCTGTCCCCTCTGCGCTTTTTTTTTAAGTTTTGTTCTCTTTCTCTTTATTCACTTTCGAAATTTCAGTTTTGCTTGGAGTTCCACCTTCAAATACCTCATTTCCAATTGTGTTAGTGACAGCCGGTCTGATTTATCTAATGTTCTGAGGAAGGGTTACCAGACAGGAGCTGTTACCTCTGATTGCTCTCCACAAATGCTGCTGGACCTGCTGAGCTCTTCCAGCCATTTCTGACTTTGTATCTTGTTTTCTGTCGAAAAGTTGAAGTTCTAATTTGAAGCAGATAATCGCAGGTAAAGGCTGGCTGCAGAGTGGGAGGGGTTCAAAAATAAGACAAGAGTCGATGGGCAGTATGTTCCTGATAGGGGGAAAGGAAAGGCTGGTAGGTGGAGGAAATTCTAGAAGACTGGAGAGATTGAGAGCTTGCTTATGAAAAAGAAGATAGCATATGTCGCTCAAGTGAATCCTTAGAAGTGTATAAAGGCAGTAGGAGTATACTTAAGGGGGAAATCAGGAGGGCAAAAATGGGACATGAGCTAGCTTTGGCAAATAGAGTTAAGAAGAATCCAAAGGGTTTTTACAAATACATTAAGGACAAAAGGGTAACTAAGGAGAGAATAGGACCCCTCAAAGATCAGCAAGGCGGCCTTTGTGTGGAACAGCAGTGGATGGGGAAGATGCTAAACAAGTATTTTGCATCAATACTTACTGTGGAGAAGGATATGGAAGATATAGACTGTAGGGAAATAGATGGTGACATCTTTAAAAATCTCCACATTACAGAGGAGGAGGTGCTGAATGTCTTAAAGCGCACAAAAGTGGATAAATTCCAAGGATCAGGTGTACTCGAGAGTTCTGTGGGAAGCTAGATAAGTGATTGCTGGTCCCTTTGCTGAGATATGTGGATTATTGATAGCAATAGGTGAGATGCCAGAAGACTGGAGGTTGGCTAACGTGCTGCCATTGTTTAATAAAGGTGTTAAGGACAAGCCAGGGATCTATAGATCTATAGCCTGACGTCGGTGGTGGGCAAGTTGTTGGAGGAAATCTTGAAGGACAGGATTGACATGTATTTAGAAAGGCAAGGACTGATTCGTAATCATCAGCATGGGTATGTACGTGGGAAATCATGTCTCACGAACTTGATTCAGATTTTCATTTTAAAGAAGTAACGAAGAAGATTGATGAAGACTGAGCTGTAGATGTAATCTATATGGACTTCAGTAAGGCATTCGTCAAGGTTCCTCATGGGATACTGGTGAGCAAGATTAGATCACATGGAATACAGGGAGAACTATCCATTTAGATACAGAACTGGCTCAAAGGTAGAAGAGAGAGGGTGGTGGTGGTGGGTTGCTTTTCAGACTGAAGTCCTGTGACCAGTGGAGTGCCACAAGGATCGGTGCTAGGTCCACTTCTTTTTTTCATTTCTATAAATGATTTGGATGCGAACATAGGAGGTTGGTAGTAAATTTGAAGATGACACCAAAATTGTAGGAATAGTAACAGCGAAGATTACCTCAGATTATAAGGGATCTTGATCAGATGGGCCAATGGGTTGAGGAGTGGCAAATGGAGTGAAATTTTCGATAAGTGTGAGGTGTTGTATTTTGTAAAAGCAAATCAGTTTATGACTTCATGATAAGGGGATGTTGCTGAAAAAGGAGACCTTGGAGTTCAGGTTCATAGTTCCTTGAACGTATGTGCAGGTTCATAGGATAGTGAAGATGGCATTTGGTATGCTTTCCTTTATTGATCAGAGTATTGAGTAGAGGAGTTGGGAGGTCATGTTGAGGCTGTACAGGACATGGGATCGGACACTTGTACAGTTTTGCATGCAATTCTGGTCTCCTTCTTTTCGGAAGGATATTGGAAAGTTTGAAAGGGTTCAGAAAAGATTTGCAAGGGTGTTTCCAGGGCTAGAGTGTTTCAGCGATAGGGAGAGACTGAACAGGCTGAAGCTGTTTTCCCTGGAATGTCGGAGGCTGAGGGGTGACCTAATCGAGGTTTGCAAAATTTTGAGGGGCATGGATAGGATAAATATACAAAGTCTTTTCCCTGGGTTGGGGGAGTCCAGAACTGGAGGGGCATAGGTTTAGGATGAGAGGGGAAAGATATAAAAGAGACCTAAGGGGCAACTTTTTCACACAGAGGGTGGTACATGTATGGAATGAGCTGCCAGAAGAAGTGATGAAGACTAGTACAATTACAGCATTTAAAAGGCATCTGGATGGGTATCTGAATATGAAGGGTTGAGAGGGATATGGGTCAAGTGCTGACAAATGGGACGAGATTAATTTAGGGTTATCACTCGGCAAGGATGAATTGGACCAACGGGTGTGTTTCTGTGCTATACATCTCTCTGACTCTCTGACTCGATGGCCTACTTTGCCTCTCCAAAACTTCCTTCAAACCAACAGTTTTGGTGTGAAACCACAATGTCTACCGTCTTAACTCACCCTGACAACTCTATTTCCTGTCTCCTGGCTGACTCTGTTGGTTTAGCTGTTGGCCTGACCCGGAACATCTGAAACGATTTCAACAACTTATCATGCCAGCTTCATTCTGAAACCAAATTTATCACCTACTGTAAAGCGTCTCTAATATCCAATTGCACATTGCTTGTGTTCCCAGATCCTGAGCCATTCTCCCAATTATCTTAGCACACAGGGATAGATAGCCAGGTCAAATCGGTCTGACTATCATGGGATTCACAACACAGTTAATTACAACACGAGGTTCAATATTGCTTCAGTTGTTTCTAACCAAACCTTATCAACAACTGCTTTTGGGCACTAAGATCATAGAACAAACAGCAGTACAACACAGGAACGGCCTTACTGACCACGATGTCGTACCGAACATGAGGCTAAATGAAAGTAATCCCTTCTGCCTGGCCTTAGTCCATATCTTCCATTCATTCCATATTCACGTGTTTATCTACAAGCCCCTTAAGCACCCCTACAGTGTCTGCCTCCACCAACACTCCTGCAGTGCATTCCAGACTCCTACCTGTCTCTGCATTAAAAATCTTACCCTCACATCTCCTTTGATATTATCCTGTCGCAGCATAAATGCTCCCCCACCCCCAAGCATTACACATTTAGATTCTGGGAACAAGATTCTCATTGTCAACGCCATCTCAGAATGTAATCACTTCACCTCCGCTCCAGAGATCACAACCTGAGTTTTTTTTTTCCAGCCTCTCCTTCTGGCCCATTATAACATTAACAACAAAGTAACTATTCATTTTTGAAACTGCAGCGTTAACGGAAGACTGATGAACTACAAGGATGCGATAGGAAAGAAATTGAGAAACATGAAGGGGATCAGAATGAAGAGGCACAGTAGCTTTTCCGTTAACACTGCTGCCTCATAGTGCTGGGAACTCCGGGTTTTATTCCAGCCTCGGGTGTCTGTGCATTCTCTTGCGGGTCTGCGTGGGTTCCCTCCCACAGTCTAAAGATGTGCAGGTTGGATGAATTGGGATGCTTAATTGTCCTTGAGTGTTCAGCAATGTGGAGGTTAGGTGCATTAGTCAGGGATAAATGAAGGGTGGGGGAATTGGTCTGTGTGGATTAACCTCCAGAGGGCTGATGTAGACTTGTTGGGCCGAAGGGCCTGCTTCCACACTGTAGGGATTCTACGGAAAAGTTTTACAAGGACCAACTCCTGCAGGCCCCAGCAGAAGAGCTTTGCTTTCTCTCACACACTCGAGAGCAGTGAGAGAGGCAATTGGACACGCTCCATTCTCTGATGTTTCAGCTCCACCCACTCCCCGGGCTGTAGCTTCTACGGAGCCATAATGACCAAATCATATCATGCTCTGTTTCAAATAAAGCAATCTTGAAGAACAGGTTGGACTTTCGGTCCCACGGCAATGGAACTTTATGTAGGTGTCACTGGCTGGGCCCAGTATTTATTGTTGAGTATGTGTTGCTGGTCAGGCAGCAACTGAGGAGCAGGAAAATTGATGTTTCAAGCCGGAGCCCTACATCAGGATGATTCATCAGGACCATTCCTAATGAAGGACTCTGGCCTGAAACGTCAAATTTCCTGCTCCTCAGATGTTGCCTGACCTGCTGTGCTTTTCCAGCAACACTCCTGAGAAGGTGAGGGCGAACTGCCTTCTTGAACCGCTGCAATCCGCGTGCTGTGGTTGCACCCACAATGTCCCTTAGGGAGGGAATTGCAGGATTTTGGCATAAGAAGGAACGAAAATATATTTCCATGTCGGGATGTTGAGGGGCTCGGAGAGTGAAATTGCAGGGGGTGTGGTGGTGTTCCTGTGCATCTACTGCCCTTGCCCTGACAGATGGAAGTGGTCTCGGGTTTGGAAGGTGCTGTCTGAGGATTTGTGGTGAATTACTTTGCTCAATTCATTCGAACTTATTCTTATCAGGTCTCACCTATACCTCTCCCAGAGGAAGTAAATGGATAAGCATTCATATCTCCACCATCAGCACTCAGTATCAGCAGTGTGTACTACCTTCAAAATGCACTGCAGAAAATTACCAAAGATCCTTTAATCACACTTTCTAAACTCACAACCATTTCCATCTGGAAGCACAAAGGCAGCAGGTACTTGGGAACACCACCCCCTGCAGGTTACCCTCCAAGCCACTCACCATCCTGACTTGGAAATATGCCATCGTTCCTTCACAGTCGTTGGGTTAATATCCCGGAATTCCCTCCCTACCGGCTTTGTGGGTCAACCCACAGCAGGCAGACTGCAGTGATTCAAGAAGGCAGGTCCCGACCACATTCTCAAGGGTAAATATGGATGCGCTATCAATGCTGGCCCAGCCAGCGACACCCAAGTCCCACAAATTAATAAAACAAAGCCTGGCAATGTACCCTCAGAAGGAACTGGGTGTTGAACCCTAAGCTGATAGCACCTGTCTCCTCCAGATTGATACTCCATCCCCATGTCTCAGAAGCCTCCTGATCTCCTAATCCCATTTCGACTGCAGAAACATACATTTCCGCGTGCATCGAGTACTTGGGAGATATGGACAGCAATGGGGAGACTTCAGCGTTGCTTCCATCAGGGAAAGATGAGGGAACTCTTCTCCCCTCTCTGCTGGCCTGCACTGTAAGGGTTTACAAGTTGAAGTTCAGTCTGTTTGTTCTTCTTTATTGACTTCCTCATCGACCAAATCCCCTGGAGTGGGATTCAAACTCAGAGCTCCTGACTCGGAGGCCGGGAGACTGCCCATGATGCTGCAAGACTGCAAGTCCTCACATAACGACAATGACAGAATTTCTCCCTGGAAAAGGCAAGGATTCAAGTTTCTAAGGACAAAGAGGGAAAGGATACAGAGGGTCGTAGAGATGTACAGCGTGGAAGCAGACGTTTCGGTTTAACCCGTTCCATGTTGACCAGATATCCTGAACATATACAGTCCCATTTGCCATCACTTGACCCATATCCCTTGAAACCCTTCTTATTCAGGTACCCATCAAGATGTCATTCAAATGTTGTAATTGTACCAGTCTCCATCGCATCCTCTGGCAGCTCATTCCATACATAGACCACTCACTGCGTGAAAACGTTGCTCCTTGAGTCCCTCTTAAAGCTTTCTCCACTCACCCTCAACTTATGCTCCTCACTTCTGGTCTCTCCCACTACATAGACAAGAAAAGGTCTTGTCGATTTAGGCTATCCATGCTCCACATAGTTCTATAAACCTAGATGAGATCACCCCTCAGCCTCCGACGCTCCAGCAAAAACAGCCCATTCAGCCTCTCCCTATTACTCAAACCTTCCAACCCTGGCAACATTCTCGTAAAACCTTTCTGAACCCTTTCAAGATTCAAAACCCTTTCTGATAGGAGGGAGAATAGAATGCCACAGAATATTCGAAAAGAAATGAACCAATGTCCTGTACAGCCACAACATTACCTCCCTCCTCCTATAATCGATGCATTGACCAATAAAGGAAAGCATCCCAAATGCCTTCATCACTATCGCATTAATCAAATGTGGTTTCTGAAAATAGAACTTCAGTATTCTTCTCTTTGTTCTTTGATTTCTCTTCCAGCTACAACCTCTGCCTTTGTGACTTTGTTCCCACTCAGTCAGGAACAATTCCGAGATTTACTTCCAGTATCGTGTCAGTTAACTTAATAGACAATTTAAAATAGACAATAGGTGCAGGAGTAGGCCATTCTGTCCTTCGAGCCTGCACCACCATTCATTATGATCATGGCTGATCGTCCTCAATCAGTATCCTGTTCCTGCCTTATCTCCATAACCCTTGATTCCACTATTCTTGAGAGCTCTATCCAACCCTTTCTGAAACAGATCCAGAGACTGGGCCTCCACTGCCTTCTGGGCAGAGAATTCCACACACCCACCAGTGTCTGGGTGAAGACGTTTCTCCTCATCTCTGTCCTAAATGGCCTACTCCTTATTTTTTAAGCTGTGTCCTCTGGTTTGGGACTCACCCATCAGCAGAAACATGTTTCCTGCCTCCAGAGTATCCAATCCTTTAATAATATACGTCTCAATCAGATCCCCTCTCAGTCTTCTAAACCCAAGGGTATACAAGCCTAGTCGCTCCAATCTTTCAACATAGGATAGTCCCGCCATTCCAGAAATTGACCTCACGAACCTACGCTGCACTCCCTCAATAGCCAGAATGCCTTTCCTCAAATTTGGAGACCAGAACTGCACACAATATTCCAAGTGCAGTCTCACCAGGGCCCTGTACCGCTGCAGAAGAACCTCTTTGCTTCTATACTCAAACCCTCTTGTTATGAAGGCCAGCATGCTATTAGCTTTCTTCAATACCTGCTATACCTTCATGCTTGCCTTCATTGCCTGGTGTACAAGAACACCCAGATCTCTTTGTACTGCCCCTTTATCTAACTGGACTCCATTTAGGTAGTAATCTGCCTTCCTGTTCTTGCCAAAAAGTGAATAATCACACATTTATCCACATTAAACTGCATCTGCCATGCATCTGTCCACTCACCTAACCTGTCCAGGTCACCTTGTAATCTCCTAACATCCTCTTCACATTTCACCCTGCCACCCAGCTTTGTATTATCAGCAAATTTGCTAATGTTACTATTAATACCATCTTCTATATCATTAATATATATTGTAAAAAGCTGCGGTCCCAGCACTGATTCCTGCGGTACCCAACTGGTCACCGCCTGCCATTCCAAAAGGGAGCCATTTATCACTAGTCTTTGCTTCCTGTCAGCCAACCAATTTTCAACCCAAGTCAGTACTTTGCCCCCAATACCATGCGCCCTAATTTTGCTCACTAACCTCCTATGTGGGACTTTATCAAAGGCTTTCTGAAAGTCCAGGTACACTACATC